>NW_024081650.1:337538-583144 GCF_003009895.1 Hyaena hyaena
AAGAAAGAAAGAAAGAAAGAAAGAAAAAGAAAGAAGGGGCACCTGAGTAGCTCAGTCCCTTGAGTGTCTGACTCTTGATTTCAGCTCAGGTCATAATCCCACAGTTTGTGAGATCATTGTGCTCCATGTTGAGGATGGGACCTGTTTGGGATTCTATCTCTCCTCCTTCTCCTCCTGCCCCCGCCCCCAGCTTGCACTCTCTCTCTCAAAATAAATAAATAACCTTAAAAAAATAAAATATGTATTAATTTTTAAATGAAATAGTAATTCAATTTACACCCCTAAATAATGTGTATAGAATCTTATGCCATTAAAATAAAAAAAATTAACATACCTTTTATCATTTTCCAAGCTGCAGCTGAAATATTAAAATTCCTTATATTTTTATTTATTCTACCATTTGAAAAGCTTCCACAGCCACTATTTCATGGGCATTATCTCATCTGGAAAAGCATCTGAGATAGAAAGCAAGCATTCTATTATGACTACATTCAACAGACACACAAAAATGAGACTCAAAGAGATATTATGCCTCATTAAAGGGCAAATAACGGAGCTGAAGAAGGAAATGTGGTATTAACTTCTCTTCTGTCCCAGTTCCTTCCCCTTTTAGCTCCATGTTTGCTTAGACTAAGACTAACCTCTTCCTTTTTAAAGTGGGTCAACTTGACAATAAACTATTTTAAAAGAAAAGAAATATATTAGTAAGTTTGAAAATTAAAATTAAAAAAGAAAAAAATGGGAGACATAACTATAAAGAATTAATTCTGCCAACTATTATGTATTTGTAAATGTGAAAATAAATAACAATTTAATGAAAAAAAAATAAAGTGGGTAGTTTGGAAAACAATTCTCTTCTCTGAACTGTTGGGAGACATTGGCTGCCAGTCGGCTGTCTTACATGGAGAATTAACACTTGTTAAATTGTTTTCTAGATTTTTTTAAATAAGAAAAACCTGTAACAGGTATACCTGGTAGTGTTGTTTTCCTCCACCATAAATAAAAGTTTTGAAAGCCTGGTTTTTGAAACTGTGTTTTGTCATCCTTGCTGTCCCACCCAGCAGTGCTAGCAACAGGGAAGATTCCCATTTGGTATTTTGATTCTGCACCTGAGAATGCACCTATTATATTAATATTTTGTAATGCACTTTTTAGCCAAGTCATTTGATACAACCAAGAAAACCAGTGCTCCATTAGCCTAGTTCTGGGATCATGATGAACAATAAAATATCAGTCTTGGTAAAACTCTATTCCTTAACTAGGACTAAAAGAATCAACCAAAATCTACAACTTCCTATGAGTGGTACTGCTTCTGAGGAAAAAAAGTAAAAGTTTTTTAAGATTATTGTACTTTCTTGGGGCGCCTGAGTGGCTCAGTAGGTTAAGTGTCCAACTTCGGCTCAGGTAATGATCTCACAGTTTATGAGTTTGACCCCCACGTCGGGCTCTGTGTTGACAGCTCAGAGCCTGCTTCAGATTCTGTGTCTCTCTCTCTCTCTCTCCCTGCCCTTTCCTCACTTGCACTCTGTCTCCTCTCTCTCAAAAATAAACATTAAAAAATTTTTAAAAAGATTTCCATACTTTCCCTTGTTTCCACATCTATAAAATTTAGGTAATACCTATTTTCCACAGTTGATATAAGGGATAAATAATAATAATAGCTACTATTATATTAAGTACTATTTCATGTAATATTATAATCTATGAGATTATTTTATTATTGTCCCCATTTTATAGGTTAGGATACTGTGGTTTAGAAAATCGTGATTTATCTATTTGTTTTAATTATTTTTTAATGTTTTTTAATTTTTAGTTTTGAGACAGAGAGACAGAGCATGAGTGGGGGAGGGACAGAGAGAGAGGGAGACACACAATACAAAGCAGGCTCCAGGTTCTGTACTATCAGCACAGAGCCCGATGTGGAGCTCAAACCTATGAACCATGAGATCATGACCCAAGCCGAAGTTGGACACTTAACCAACTGAACCACCCAGGCACCCCCAGAAAATCAGGATTTAAATCCAGGAAGTGCATCTTCAGAGTTTAACCACTATTCTATCTGTACCTAATATAGAATAAAACCATCAATACAAGGTGGCTTTTGGAAGAGGAAAAAACCCAACCAGGAGAATTTGTTGAAAATGTAAGACCCCCTAATAGACAAAGCAATCCTGAAAAAGAAAACCAAAGCTGGAAGCATCATAATCCCAGACTTCAAGACGTATTACAAAGCTATCTACATCAAGACAATATAGTACTGGCATAAAAACAGACACTCAGATCAATGGAACAGAATAGAGAATACAGAAATGGACCCACAAACATATAGCCAACTACTCTTTGACATAGCAGGAAAGAATATTCAATGGAATAAAGACAGTCTCTTCAACAAATGGTGCTAGGAAAACTGGACAGCGACACGCAGAAAAATGAACCTGGACCACTTTCTTACACCATACACAAAAATAAACTCAAAATGGATGAAAGGCCTAAACATAAGATAGGAAGCTATCAAACTCCTAAAGGAGAAAGCAGGAAAAAACCTCTTTGACCGCTGCCGCAGCAACTTCTTACTCAACACATCTCTGGAGGCAAGAGAAACAAAAGCAAAAACAAACTATTGGGACCTCATCAAAATAAAAAGCTCCTGCACAGCAAAGTTAACAATTAGCAAAATTAAAGGCAATGGATGGAATATGAGAAGATACTTGCAAATGACATATCAGATAAAGGGTTGGTATTCAAAATCTATAAAGAACTTATTAAACTCAAAACCCAAACAGGGCACCTGGGTGGCTCAGTCAGTTAAGCGTCCGACTTCGGCTCAGGTCATGATCTCATGGTTTGTGGGTTGGAGCCCAGAGTTGGGCTCTGTGCTGACAGCTCAGGGTCTGGAGCCTACTTCAGATTCTGTATCTCCCTCTCTCTCTGACCCTCCCCTGCTCACACTGTCATTCTCTCTCTCTCAATCTCTCTCTCTCTCTCAGAAATAAATAAAAAACATGAAGGAGGGCACTTTGGGGATGAGCACTGAGTGTTATGTAGAAACTAATTTGACAATAAACTATTTGTAAAAAAAAAAAAAATAAATAAATAAAGAAAGAAAGAAAGAAAGAAATAAAAAACATTAAAAAAACTAAAAAACAAAAACCAAAAAAAACAATCCAGTGAAGAAATGGGCAAAAGACATTAATAGACACTTCTCCAAAGAAGACATCCAGATGGCCAACAGACACATGAAAAAATGTTCAATATCACTCATCATCAGGGAAATAAAAATTAAAACCACAGTGAGATACCACCGCACACTCATCAGAATGGCTAGCATTAACAACTCAGGCAACAACAGATGTTGGCGAGGATGCAGAGAAAAAGGATCTCTTTTGCACTGCTGGTGGGAATGCAAACTGGTGCAGACACTCTGGAAAACAGTATGGAGGTTCCTCAAAAAATTGAAAATAGAACTACCCTACAACTCAGCAATTGCACTATTAGGTATTTATCCAAGGGTTACAGATGTGCTGTTTCAAAGGGGCACATGTACCCCAATGTTTATAGCAGTACT
The DNA here is from genome assembly GCF_003009895.1 of Hyaena hyaena. Taxonomy (NCBI): domain Eukaryota; kingdom Metazoa; phylum Chordata; class Mammalia; order Carnivora; family Hyaenidae; genus Hyaena; species Hyaena hyaena. The sequence continues at coordinate 341,104 of NW_024081650.1, forward strand.
ATCGATAATAGCCAAAGTATGGAAAGAGCCCAAATGTCTAACAACAGATGAATGGATAAATAAGATGTGGTACACACACACACACACACACACACACACACACACACACTGGAGTATTACTCAGTAATCAAAAAGAATGAAATCATGCCATTTGCAATGAAGATGGAAACTATAGGGTATTATGCTAAGTGAAATTAGTCAGAGAAAGACAAATATCATATGACTTCACTGATACGTTGAATTTAAGGTACAAAACAGATGAACAGAAGGGAAGGGAAGACAAAACATAAGAGACAAATATAGAGAAAAAACTAAGGGTTGCTGAAGAGGTTGTGGATGGGGGGATGGGCTAAATGGGTAAGGAGCATTAAGGAAGACACTTGTTAGGATGAGCATGAGCGCTGGGTGTTATACATAGGAGATGAATCACTGGAATCTACTCCTGAAATCATTATTACACTATATGCTAACTAACTTGGATGTAAATTTAAAAATAAATTAAAATAAATAATTAAAAAAAGAAAAAGTAAAGATATAGATAGTATCTATCTTTATAACACATACAAATAAATGTATAATATAAAATATGATACACAGGTAATAATAGTATGTAGTGATATGTAGTAAATATAAATAATATATAGATATGATAGATATATAGATACATAATACATATGGATATGTTATGTAATATATATATATAACATAAAATACTTATCTAGACAACAGAAAGTTTTTTCTTTCTTTTTTTTTTTATAATTTAGCCCTTGTCTTAAGATAAGTGCTTACAGAGTTTCTACTGTTGAATTGGAAGCGGGGGCAGCCCAGAAATCTACACACCTGAAAGTAATTATCAAAGGATCAACTAGCATAGGGTCTAGAACAGAGTCAGCACCCAGTAGGTTTGATCTCTCCTCTTTTTTTTGTAATTTTTACTTCTCACCACATAATTGTTCCAATCCTACTCTGTAACAAACAACACACTATGAGGAATTTGAATTTTCCAGTAGTTTATTCTAATAAATTTAACTTATGTTTCAAGAAGTATTTGTCAAATCCTACCTTGGCATAAGTATGTGGCTTCCCTCACTAGGATGAGGCAGAAGCAGAGAAAACTCCTCTCCCAAGATGATGCTCTAAAAAATAAAACACAAAATAGAGATCATGACCAAAATGTTCAGACAATAAAATTGAAGTGTATCATATTCATAAACACCTGACGATACTAACTATAATTGGTCCTACACCTAAGGATTTCAATCAAAAAGATGCTGAACATTGGGTTAAAAAAATCAAGTTTTTTCCTGATGCCCCAGTTAGCCTATTTTAGATGACTTGTTTTAATTGTTCCTGTTCTTGGCCATTTTCTGGTCACATTCAATCATCCTTACTTCACACAGAGCCAATATTTCCTCTGCCCACTCATTGTTCCAAATGAAATAACGCAACTTCCTCTTAACACCTTTAGATTTGGCTGAGCCTCCTGTTTGTTAGCAGCTGTCTGAACTCAAAACTCTTCCAGAAATATTTATAAAATGGAGTGTATATTTATATATATATAAAATGGAGCCTGTTTACTTGGAAGGTAAACAAGGAAGCCGTGTTGGAGGCAAGAACCTCAGATATTTCTTAAGAGTTTCTTCAGCCAATGGGACCTATTCTTCAGCCAGAAGAAAGGATAAATTAAAGCCTTCCCCTAAAATTCAGTGAAACCTAAAGATAACAAACCAGTAGCCCACTAGCTACATCCATGGTTATGTTATGGTCTAACAATCTTTTTAACATTATGAAATGTTGCCATCATTTTGAAAACAAGGTTTTAAAACATGAACACCACATTCTTGTCATCTCTTTCAAAGTCAGAAATTCCAAGCCTACTTTTTTGCATAGCAACAATCAGTTGGAGCTTAAAAGGCCTGAACCTTTCAGGACCAGCATTCTGTAAATCACCACAGCCTCACTTGCCCACTTCACATCTTTCTATTATCTGTATAAACTAGTAGGTATTTGAGCGTGAGACCTCTGCTAACCCATGTTGTTTTAGCTGCATCCCTGTTCAATGCTTCTATCTTTCATCTCTTCAATTTTGCTGGGGAGTCCTGTGGGAATGGTACATGATTTTATAAAAGCTTCATAACATACTTTAAGATGTATATTATCTCTATTTTCCTGATGGGGGAACTGAGGCTTACAGATAAGAGTTGCAAAAAATATACAACTAGGTCTATGGCTTAACCAGATTTCCAATCCTGTTTTCTGACTCAAAAGACCAACTCTATTTTCACTAAACACAGTTCCTGTGGGCCAGTGAAACTGTAAGAACAAAATATCCACAAGCATAAACACATAATAAAATATAATTTATTCTTACAAATTAGCAAGCCAAAATGTTAAGTAAAGCTAATGAGATATGTGTGTCTTCCTTTAATGAGTGAATTGAGGCACTGCACAATTGCAGAGTAACACTGGATCGGAACCTAGCATGTAGAGTTCCAGATTCATCCATAATACTCATTCATGTTGTCACTTGAAAAAGTCTCCTGTTTATTTGGTGCCTCCACATGTGCTTAACATATCGTAACAGTCTCTGTCCATAAGTGGAGACATCCATGTTCAGAAGCTTTCTATAGCGTTCCTTATCTCTGTCAGTCCACTACCCCTAAATGTTTCTTCCTTCTACTTTTTCCTTAGCCTTCTGTCCACACAAGTCTGTACTGTCTCTCTGAAGTACAGCAGCCCTCTAGAGGGTTAGAAGAGGTGGGTACAAAGAAAGAAATTATTATGTAGAAGGCACTGTTTCTAGTTGAACTGCGTTACTCTGAGCTATTTGCTGCAATGAATAATTTTTTAAGCAGATTCGTCGTATTCTCATGGAATTACAAACAAAACTAATGAACAAAACGTTCCTTTAAAATTTTTTAAAACTGTTTTCATTTATTTTTTAGAGAGAGAGGGACAGACAGAGCATGAGCAGGGGAGGGGCAGAGAGAGACACACAATCTGAAGCAGGGTCCAGGCTCTGAGCTGTCAGCACAGAGCCCGATAGGGGCTCAAACCCTTGCGAGATCATGAAGTTGGACAATTAATGGACTGAGCCACCCAGGTGCCCCCAAAACATTCATTTTTTAAGCTTAAAGTTTACAACTCAATAACACGCAATTGGATTGGTGATTTCAGCCACTGAACGTATAAATGGGAAGGGACATGACTCAGTAAAAGTGTAAATGTATACATTTATATACCATACATATACATGGTATGTCATATCTCTCCAACCTAGACACTCCTACACTAGAGTCTCTGGTTCCTTGAAAGACACACATGAAATCAGTAGTACTCAACCACCCTGTATGTTAAGTATGGCATTTCTACATGATCGTTATTCTTTAGTTCTGCAAATTGTTTGGTTTAGTAAAATGATGAGGATGCAGGTATTTCATCTGACTGACTAGAAAAGAAATTCTATTATAACACTTAACCAAATAATGTTTTTTTCTCATAAAACAGCAATTTGGAGTTAATCCAGGTTCCATGATGATATAAATGTCCCAGACTCCTTCTTGTTTTTATTTTTATGGCCACAAAATGATTGTTCCACTTCCCTCCTCCCATCCATTTTCCAGGCAGGAAGAATTAGAAGAAAATCACAAGGAAGAAGGGGGTAGTAGTAGCACTTATTAAAAGAACAAAACTTTCCCAGAAATTTTCCATTTAAGACTTTTACTTATCTCAGTGGCAGAAACTGTATCAGATAGCCTTCGTGTTACATAGGAGTCTGAGAAAAAGACTTTTTCAACTACAGAGATTTTTTCAAACCTGTTTTTATTAAGGAAGGAGAGAGATCATATTTTGGATAGGCAACTTACGCAGAGCTCCTGCCCTGGGCCCATAGTATATGGTTTTATAGAGTTCACAGTCTAGTGAACTACAAATAATTAAGGGACAGATAACAACCCAGGTCTAAATTTGAATTCAGAATACCAGAGAGGGGATAAGATCCAGAGACTATTTCCTGAATTTAGCACACCCTGAAGCCACATGTATACTCAGCCAGAGGACACAGGCTATTTTTTTTTAATCTATGAGGATTATACTTGCTAGTGACTACCTCCCCAAGCCTTAAGTAGCTAATCATACTTACTTCCAAGTTATTCTCTCGGCAGCTACTTTGGCCTCATGGAAAACTACTAGGGCAGTTCTTGGGTTCATCACCTTTGTATTTCTTCTCCTAAGCAGCACTGTTTCCAAGATCTACAGCTCTTCAGAAAACAAATTAATTAGTTATCATAAAAATTCAGCCACATGTAACAGAGAACAGAGATTTTTAAAGAAAATGGAAGTTTCTCTTTCATGTAATAAGCAGACGGTCTTTAAGGACGATAGTTCTGCTCCATAAAGTCATGCAGGAATCCAGACATCTATCTTGTTGCTCTATTAAAACTAGAGAGTGTACCTATCTGTGTGGTACAAAATCACCCATCTTCCAAGCAGCAGGATGAAGGAACTGGGGTAGATGAGAGCTTGTCTCCTGTCTTTAAAAACCAAAAAGGAATTTGTATGTATTTATTCTATTATCACATTGACTGGGACTTAGTCTCATGGCCATATATAACACCAAAGGAGGTTAGCAAATGTAATCTTTGTTTTCCAACTGCTATATTCCCAGGTAAATGTTGGGGGGGGGGGGTTCCTACTACTGTGAGAGAAAGAAAAACATTAAGAGCAATGGGAAACAACCAATAGTCTTTACCATACTCAGCTATAAAGCAGAAGAGCTCAGGGATTTCCAATGTTGTGGTCCCATAATTATTATTTCAATTACCTATTGCTAATTAACAAACTATGCCAAAATATGGTGGCTTAAAATGATTAATTATTTATCATAATCTTATGTGTCAGTATTTGGGGAGGCTCATTCCTCTGTTCCACAGAAGTTGTCTGGTATTATATAGAGCTGGCCTCCGGGCTGGGTTTGAAGGTCCAAGATGGTGTCACTCAAATGTAGTACTTTGGTGCTCTTCAATGTGGCCTTTCTCTTTCCCTCACATGGCTTCACATAATTGATTAGACTAGTCCAAAACATTTTACAGCATAGCGGCTGGCTACCTCAAACTGCCAACCCTGTTAAAGTTAGGCCAAGAGCTGGCACAGCACTTCTACCACATTCTATTATTTGAGACAAGTCATAAGACCAGACCAGATTCAGGAGGAATATTAATAGCTCCAATTTTTGATGGGTGGAGAGGCATGCACACTCAGAGAAGGAAGGAAGTGATGGTGAAGAGGGCCACCTCTTGAAGAATATCTACCACTCTCACTAAGTATAATTTCAAATTTTGATTCTTCCTGTCTTGCCCATCTCCACCCACAGAGTAGACAAGGGTTGGTTCTTAAGTAATTCCCTGTTATTTTTCATTAATCAAGTTTCATAATTATTAATAAAGTCAATTATTTTAAAGCTTCTATTATGAGAGGGATTTCATCTGTTTAAGGCAATATTTCTCATTAAAAAGAATTTATAGCTGTGTATTTGTTTTTAAAATATATTAGAAAAATGGCTAACACATCAAAATCATACTTCATAAATATTGCTATGACAAGTTGAAAAATTAAAAACCTAATTTAAGTCTTATATTCAAGTTGATTGTCTTAGGTAAATAATATTAAGGTTATAGTTGGGCATAGCAAAAATTAAATAGGTGATACATGACAGCTGAAATTGGGAAACACTGGTTTAGAGAAAATAGCATAGACATTGGTTTGAAAATATCTTAGTGCAAATCCTAGTTTTTCCAAGTATAATCATTAAAACTCTAAAAGTCTTAATTGTTATACTTATAAAATGAGATGATTATATTTCCTGTTTTATAAAATTTGGAGAATTTGAAAAGTGAATTCATAAAGTTTACCTGTAAAAGTTTAAACACTATATAAATTTAGGGACTCCTAAATAAAGACTTACCTTCTCTTCCCTAGGTTCAGGCAGAATGAATATAGAACACTATCCACTTGGAGAAATAAGAACATCAAACGCCTAGAAGGCATCACATTCTTTGGGAAATTATGCATATCTCGGTAGTCAGGGGCTAATCTTTCTTGTCTGCTGTAATGCATTCAGAAAGTCATAATCACTGCAGCAATAAACATTCCCTCATGTAGGTGTTCAAAGCCAACTGAGGGGGAAAAGTTATCTTGGTCAGTTGCGATAATCTTAATTTCAATTTCATCTTCAGTTCAATACCATTACTGTAATATATTGGGATGTGCCTCTTTTGTTTACTCAGCCAACTCTCTCTCTCTCTCTCTCTCTCTCTCTCTCTCTCACACACACACACACACACACACACACACACACACACACACACACACACATTTACCTCCTTTGTTGGTCCTAGTCCTCTCTTCCCTCAAAGCTCAGCTAAAATCTCACCATCTGAGAGTAGACACTAGGAAATTATACTTAATATTTTTAAAAAATTGCTTATTGAACTTAATTTATCCGGAGGCATCTAAATCAAGTTGTTTCCCAGAAAGGAATATGGAGTCTTAAGATTTGAATTTAAAGTTAGTTTTGGAAATTAAGAATATTGTTGTCTTTTGGGGCACCTGGGTGGCTCAGTCAGTTAAGCATCCAACTCTTGAATTTGGCTAAGGTCATGATCTCATGGTCATTAGATTAAGCCCCATGTCAGGCTCTATGCTGACAGCATTCTCTCTCTCTCTCTCTCTCTCTGCCCCTGCTCTGCTTGCACTCTCTCTCTCAAAATAAATAAATAAACATTAAAAAATATTGTTTCTTTTTATACCCAGTTTATAAACTTGAAACTATGAAATTATGTTACACATCCTTGAACACATGTTTCTATACTGGAGCTTGTATTTTTGTAATATACAATTCCCAATTTTGGATTAATGGAATCCAATCACAGAGGTCATAATATATGTGTTAATATTATTATTTTTGTTTATCAAATTTTGATAAATATTTTGGATCAAAATGTTGGGAGTAATTCACAGGTAATTTACAGATAAATTTTCTCATTTTCCTGCAACAGCCACAGAACTAGATGTTTTGGCAGTCATCTGGGCAAAAAATAGTATCTTAAGGTCACTTTAATTTGCATTTTTTAAATAATTTTGCCAGTCATCTGGGTTAAAAAAAAATGGTATCTTATTGTCAGTTTAATTTGCGTTTTTAAATAATAAGGCCAAACTCTTTGCAAATGTTTGTATGCAATTCCTCTTCTATAAATTGCCTCATGGTGTCTTGACACTATTTCCATGTTAATTTTCCCCAGTTAATTCATAGAAGTGCTTTATATATTAAAGATACTATCTCTGTCTCTTACGCTACAAATATTTTTTTAGTCTAGAAGGGATCTTTCAACTTTATGGTATGGTTTTCCTATACAAAATTTAAAAACTTTCTGTCATTAAGACTATCTTTTTCCTTGAGATTTTGTGATTTCATGTTTAAGATGGTCTACCTAACACAAGCTCCTAATATTTCTTCTAATTTTATAGGATTTTATAAATTCTTCTATAAATCTATTTTGTATAAAGTATGAAGAAGGTCTCATTTTCTTTCCTTCCCTTTTGATGGCCAATTATTAAATTAACCTAACTGAATTTATTAAATTTTAGTTTTATCATACATTAAGATTCTGCATAATGTTTAAGTAGACTTTTGCTTCTTTTTAAATAATCCAATGCTAATGCTGTACTGTTTTAATATCTATAATTTAAAATTTGAGGTGCCTGGGTGGGTCAGTCAGTTAAACCTCCAACTCTTGATTTTGGCTCAGGTCATGGTCTTGGGGTCATGAGCTAGAGCCCTTGTGTTTCATGCTCCTTGCTGAATGTGGAGAATATTCAGGAATCCCTATCTCCATCTCTCTCTGTCCTTTCCCTGCTCATGTATACTATCTCTCTCAAAATAAATAAACATTAAAAAAACTAACACACAGTAAAATACACTTTAAAAATAAATAAAATTAGATTAATAAATGTATAGCATAAGTAAGTACTGCATTCATTCTTTTCTGTTAAAAATGTCTTGGCCTTGGGGCGCCTGGGTGGTTTAGTTGGTTAAGCGTCCGACTTTCGCTTAGATCATGATCTCGCGGTTCGTGGGTTCGAGCACCGCGTCGGGCTCTGTGTTGACTGCCAGCTCAGAGCCTGGAGCCTGTTTCAGAGTCTGTCACTCCCTCTCTCTCTGACCCTCCCCTGCTCACACGCTGTCTCTCTCTCTCTCTCTCTCTCTCTCTCCTAGAAATAAATAAAACATTAAAAAAATTTTAAAAAAATGTCTTGGCCTTCATTTGTAGCAACATGAATGGAACTAGAGGGTGTTATGCTGAGAGAAATAAGTCAGGCAGAGAAGGACAGATACCATATGCTTGCATGTATAGGTGGATTGGGAGGAAGTTAATGGAGGACCATGGGGGAGAAGAAGGGGAAAAATAGTTGAGGAGAGGGAGGGAGGCAAACCATGAGAGACTCTTGAATACTGAGAACAAACTGAGGGCTGATGAGGGTGGGGGAGAGGGGAAGGGGGATGATGGGCATGAAGGAGAGCATTTGTTGGGATGAGCATTGGGTGTTATATGTAAACCAACTTGACAATAAACTATTTAAGAAAAAAGTAAAAATAAAATAAAATGTCTTGGCCCTTTTTTGAACATATTTTTTATATGAATCTCAGATCATTTGTCTATTTCCAAAAAAAAAGGAAAGAAAAGGAAAGAAACAAATGTATTCCTCCTTAAGTTTTATTAAAATTAGAATATACAAAATGTTGGCATTTTTAAAGCATTATTTCTTACCATCCTAGAAGATGGGTCTTATTTTAAGTCTCTTCATAAGCTGTTGGATTTCCTCATCATATAGGTCCCTTAACTTTCTTAACATATGTATTCTTATACATTTTGCTATTTTTTGATATCATAAATGTGATTTCTCCTAATTTATATAGGTTATTTCCAAGATAAGAGAAAGATCTCTTAATGTTTATATATTCATACACTTTATGCGCTTTTCTTATCAATTCCAACAGATTGTTTTGTCTATTTTATGGTAGTCTTGATTTTCTAAGTACATAATCATATTATCTGGACATAAAAAGTTATCCGTTTTTATGTAAGATATATACCAATTATTTCATTTTCTTATGAACGAAATGTTGATTGATCTGAGATAATACTGTTGATCTGAGTTAAACAGTCTTTACAAATGTGTCAGCTACCACTTCGCTGCCTTCAGCTCCAAAGACATTCTCCCAAGTTTATGACACTGCATCATAAATTGCTCAAAAGCAATTCTCTTTTTGCCACTTGGTGCAATCTTAGGCTTTGTTAGCTGAGAGGAAGAGGGACACTAGGCTGATCACGTAGGGGCAGCCCAGTGGTACTCACCTCTGTGGTCTTTGCTCACCAGGTGGCTCCTGCCAGCTAGTTTCTCTGACACACATGGTCAGTTTCATGGAAGCCAGCTCCAGCCCATTCTCACTAGCAAGTTTCTAACAACTGGTCTGTTGTATATCCTGTGGTAGCTATACTCTCTCCAATAAGGTTTATATATCAGCCTCAAGCGGACTTTTTTTAGTTCTTAGTCCCTTGATTCTCTTCCTTTGCCTATAAGGAGTAGCTGCTTTCTCCATGTGCTGTCTCTGATTTCTTTGGAGTTCCATGTTAAACTCTTTAGCAGTCACCTTTTACAGTTAACAAATCTTTATATTAATTTTAACTTGTTCTAATTAGTAGGGGATATTCTGTTTTCATACTGGAAGCAGACTGATATACCATGTTTAAGTACTTAACAAGGACACCGTTATTCCCATTTTAGAGTTATTTTAGCCTTGCCAAGAAAAAAACAAAGGCAAACAATTTACCCATCCAGGGTGGCGTCTCCAGTAGGTGAGCCTTGCCACAAACAGCAGGAAAGACCGGGCAAGGCTAAGCTCTGCCACTTTTTGCAGCTCCCCTCATTCTACAACTCCATAGCTTTGTGCTTCACACCACTCAACAATCCTTGGGTAGAGCAAAACCTGACCTGCTCCTGGACTCCTCAAAGGTCATGGGGGAAACAATGACAGGGCTTTTTTGTTCTACAAGTGCCAGAAGAATTCTTTGTGGCACAGGGATCTCCTGAGTTCACAAAGCAGAAGAAATGCTTTCTCCTGAGCTTTAAGGTCACAACCAGCCCCAGACAACAGACTGAATGAAGCCTGGAGCCTAAATGCTCTGCAACATTCAGTGACCCCTCCTCACTAATTTCCCCTGATACCTGCTGTGGTCTCTATGAGCATTCCCTCATCAAAGAATAGGCACAAATCAGTAGGCTGGCCTGTGCTTCTAAGCTTAGTCTACTGAGTGTCATTTCTCTCTCAGCCTGTATGGGAAGAGATCACGCTGGCCCCAAGTTAAACTGTACTCCCATCCTCCACAGTGCTGACCCTGGGTTTGGACAGACATTCCAGCCACAACTTTTAGCTACTATGTACACACAGCAGCCATTTGGTACGCTTTGTGCTGGGGAGGAGGTAGGTCAGAGGTGGAGCTGAAAATTTTGATTTTGATATAGACACAACACATTTCCTATAAACTTAGGAAACTCACGCCTTCCACCTCCAACCACCTGCGTCCATCCTTGAAACTCAATTTAAAGCCCTGGATTTTGTGGGAGGCACTAAACAATCAATCTCTAAGCCTTGCTTCCAGTGTCCACAGGGCTCCCAAAAAGAGGAATGGCTCAGGCTGAGTCCACATCACCAAATTTACTAACCAATTCCAGCCACTCACTCTGCCCGGTACTTTTGGCTGCCTTTTTCAGGCTTAATAACTTTGCCCACTGCTTTTATTGCTGATTCCTTCCTCAGCACCATACACTCATCTAAGCCACATATGAATCCTCTAAATTACTCATTCAAAATGATCATGTCATGTCACTTTGACCGCTGAAATGAGTCATTTCCTTGTTCTGGTCTTGTTTATCTTTTCTAGGTTTATGAACGTTGCCTCCCCAGCCCTACTCCTGAAGTTGCCTGACACAACATTCATTTGAACACACACTCATCCCTGCATTCCAATCTTCCTAAATGTAAATCTGATCACACCATTCTCCTCCCTAAACCCTCCTGACCTCCTCAGATCAGACTTCATGCAATTAATCCTGTTCGGTTTTTTTGTTTTTTTTTTTTTACATTTTTTTAACCTCATCCTATTCCCCCACAATCACATGTTAACTTTCCGGCTCCTTAGAACTAGATCTAATCATTCAGAAACTTCATTCAACTTTAAGTCTCTAAGTCTTCACTTTCTGTAACGTTCTATCCTTTAGGGTCTATTTAGGATGTTTCCTTCTGTATGCAAAACATCCTCTGATCCTCTTTCCTTTTTCCACTAAACTGTGGGGTTATTGTGTGCTTCTTTCACATGTGCCTCTGTCACACTTACCTTAATTGTGTCTGCCTCTTTCATTGAGCTTTGCAGTTCTTAAGAAGAAAGGCCACGTGTAATTCTTTTTTTTTCTTATTTTTTTTTAATGGTGAGCAACTAGACTAGTGATTGGTATTATGTTAATTGAAAGAAGGTAGACATAAAAAAAGAATAAATTCAACTCATCCCAGACCTTCCCCATCACCCACTCTATTCCTCTCCTCTCCCCAACTCTTCTATTTGCCTCATCTTCAACATAGAATCCCAGTCTATTGTAGGGAGCTCCACTCCTTTCAACTTCTTACCTCAGCCAAAACTCGGCTGGATGATGACCTCATTCACTAAGTTACAACCAATTCACACTTATTTTTTTTCCCTCTATCTCCAACCTATTTTCTTTTTCATTACTTCTGCCATCTCCTGGATTCAGAATAGTGCCCTTTTTCTGCACTCCTATAAAATCCAATACTTACTCTTTTTAGCATTTCATTATATAACATCTCATTGACTTTTACTTACCAGTTACCCAAATAAACCATTGGTTCTCTTGAAAGGAAGTATAATACCTAATTTACTTAAGATCTCCAATGACTTGCACAGATCTTGGTGCTCAATAATTTACCTTTTGAGACTGATTCAAATAGTCATTGACTTTTTCTATTTCCTCTGTGAAATCATGACAAACGGTCAGTCATCCGGATGCACTTGAACACTCCTTACAACGGAAATCTTTTATTTTGAGCTCTTTTAGAACACTTGGTGATAAAATTACTTTTTGAAACCTTAATCTCAATCTTTGTGACTTTTTCCAAGGCTCTATATTTTGCCTTTGTAATAATAAGACATGAGTCTAATCCTTTTTTCCCCTCAAAATTCTGCTAAACCTGTGCTTTTCAAACTGCACTGTTTACCTAAATCATCTTGCAATCTTGTTAAAATGCAGATGCTGATTCAGATACTGAATTTGTAAACAGCTCACAGTTGGAGTGGCAACAAACACTCTGGTCTAAAACATTTTTCTAGTCTCCTCACCAATTTCATCTTTCTCCTGGATAAGGTTGTTTGCCAGACTTCTTCCAAGTGTGGTGATACACAAAACTTTATCATACTCCACTTGGTGTAGTAAAAAGGAGGTTCATTGTGAAGAGTACTGAATTTGAAAGGAGACCTCAGCATAAGTACAAGCTCTGCCACTACCAATCATGTGACATTGGGTCAGAAAAATTAACCTTCCAGTCTGTTTTCTTTTCTTTAAAAAAAAAAAAAAAAAAGGATATACTCAGTGGCTGTGTCTAGTATTTAGGATCGGAGTATAATGAATGTGTAAGTGAGATTTTTTGCTTTGTGGTTGTGGCTGTGGACAATGCATTTGGGAGCCATGCTTTAAGTTCTATTGCCAAAGTTTAAGATTTTACTTTTTTTTTTTTTTTTTTTTTTGCCATTTGCATCAGAACATTGCAACCTCAATTATCAAACCCTTGAAATCTTTAAATAGTTATTCAATAATACCTTACAGGTACAAGATATGGGGCCAGGTATTTTATACCTATTTTCAGAAATCTTTACACACCAAAAATTTAAAAAAGGAAGTCTTTCTCCTTTAACAGCCAAGTCTAGTTGAATCTTACTCTTCTGCTTTTCTGCTCCATGTGCATCTATCAGGGAAGATACTCATCCCGAGGATATCCTTTCCGGATAAAGTGAGACTTTACAAAGATCAAAGTACAGGAGAAGTTCCCCTCCACACAAGTCAAAAATTTTGTGGTCAGATCACAGCAGAGATAAGAGCCATGATTCTGCTATAAAATGGTGTTCATATGGCCTCATCTACAAATTGGCAGAGATTTAGACTAAGCCACTTTCATACCTTCTTTTGAAAAGCTCTACATGTTCCATGGAAATGCCAGAGGCTGTGGGCCTGGATGGAGGAAGGGAAGGCATACTTTCACACACATGTAGCCACACACTCCAGCAGTTTGGCTCATATTTGTTTAATATATTGTTTCAAGTAAGATTTATTTGAAGAAATAACTGTTACTCCAAAAATGTTTGAGGGGGTGCCTGAGTAGCTTAGTTGGTTAAGCATGTGACTGGCTCAGGTCACGATCTCATGGTTCATGATTTCAGAACCCGCATCAGGCTCTGTGTTGACAGCTCAGAGTCTGAAGCCTGCTTCAGATTCTGTCTCCCTTTCTCTCTGCCCCTCCCCTGCTCATGCTCTGTCTCTCTCTCAAAAGAAATAAACGTTAAAAAACATTTTTAAAATATGTTTGAAAGGCATTGGACCTGTATAATTGCTAAAGCAACTTATGACTCATTCATCCTGTGAAAAACCTCTCTGTAGATAGGTGAGTTAGTGAATATCAAAACCCATGATGAGGATTGGAAGATAGGTTGTTATTTTCCTTTCTCTAACCCAGGCTGATCCAGTAGACTAGCTTCTGGTAATTTGGGGGTAGAATGTTTCAGATAACTAATCTACAAGCAGATTCCTACTGAATGCCATACTTGGCTCATTTGCCCTAAACACCCAGAAACAGCATTTGCAAGCATTCAGTTTTAATATTTTGGAGCTTTCTGTTCCCAATGGTGTCCTATATGAAGCAGTTTCAAATGTTCTCTTCTTCTTCTTCTTTTTTTTTTTTTTTGTAACAAGGACCATTATATTAAAAAAATGGAAAAAATTTTTGATTGTAAAGTTTTGGCTGCACAAAATTTTAACAGTACTTCTTTGGCTCATGAAATCCAACTGTAAGTTTAACAGCTAAATTTTCAAATTTTGGGGTTATTTTGTGTTTAATGGTTTAGAAAACTGAGTTCAACATCATCCTTAAACCATCCAGCTCAATTAACCAAGCTTTAAAAGGACTAGTATTGAGAAGAGCAAACCCATCTCTAATCCTTGTCCTTAAGAACATATAATATTCATATGTTGGGGGTGTTTTCTCCATCAATACACACATAACTGTGGTGAACCATATGTTCACAGGATGTTAAAGAATGAATTCCACTATTCCTGGGCAAATAGAGACATAAAAACAACCCAAGCCTACAACTGCATTATCTAAATCCTAAAACAGCTTACAACGATTGTTCCTTTGTTAATGAATTTATTCATTTAATGAAAGGGGCTGACCCTGGTGTATGGCAAGCTATGAACAAGGCTGGGACTCAACAACGAACAAGAAACATGTCTTGCACACAGATTCCAATTTAGCAAAGAAAAATGTGAAAGTCTTAAGTCTTGAATAAAAGCGACTTAAATTTCAAAAAGGAGATAAGGTGGCCCCAGTTCATGTCACAAGCTTGTGGCTGATTTTGTTGCAGTTTTTATTTTTTCCACTATTAACTAGACTTTACAATTTATTTGTACATCACCAGCTTTTCCATTAATGTCTTCTTTCTTTTCCAAGATCCAATCCAGGGGTCCACAATGCATTCAGCTGTTGGGTCTCCCAATTCTCCTTTTATCCTTTTATGACAGTTTCTTATTTTCAGGACGCTGACAGTCTGGAGAAGTACTGACTTAGTATCTATCTTGTAGAATGTCCCCTATCTAGCTGTGGCTAAGGTTTTTCTTATGATTAGACTGGAGATATGGGTTTGGGAAAAGAAAACCATAGGTAATTGGCTTTTCTCATCACATCATATTATGGGTTACAACGCACATGGTATCACTGATGATGTTAGGATAGTATCTGATTGGCTTTTCTCTGAAGTTAACAATAGTTTTCCATACTCTGTTTTTTGGAAATTCATCACTAAGTCTAACAGCCCATCCTCAAGTAGGTAAAAGTTAAACTCTACTCCCTGGAAGGAAGGGTAATGCAATTCCAATTCTTCGAAATTCTTCTCCCAAGAATATCTGTCTCTTCCTGATTTTACATGTGTTTATATAAACAAAATTTATTGTCATTTGTATCAGTGTGATTCATCAGTATTTTATACTTTGGGTTATAATCCAACCATTTGATACATTACTTATTTTGTTGCTCAAACCATTACAGTTTTGGCTACTGGGAACTAGTTTCTGTTATTTCTAAAATACCAATTATAAGAAATTGCATCTAGGTTAATTCCTTCCAACCCAACATTCTCAAAGAGTAGCTCATCTACAATGATTTCTCATACCAATCCTGGCAGTCCTTTCGTGGTTACTCATACTGAAATTTATTCACATTACTCTTTTTATCTCAACAATCTTGTGTCATGAATTTTTTGCTTCTCTTCTGGTATCGAGGACAGTTATAATCCAGTTGAGCCAATCAGGTTTACTGCTCAAAAGCCCTGTTATTAACCTGTCAGGCTTAATTTTTGCAAGGTGATTGCTGCACTCTAACAATCCACTTAGGAGTATAAAATAAATCCAAAATTTTAGCTAGAAGTCAAATAGTGATCAAGAATGTCATAAAACTAATGAAAACCAAAGCGAGTGTTTGCATGCTGATACTTCTTCCACAGCACACTTGTAAACTTTTGCAAACATATTTTTGGGTAAGCCTACATACCTGTTATATTTGATATTTTGCTTATGGTTCATTTACTTCTCTCTCCTGTAGACATCTGCATCATTAATAGGTACCAACATTAACATTCTTCTGATCTATCATTATGCCAGTTTCTTGGCAAAAGGTCCAATCGTCAGGAAAAGTTTATTAATTCTGCTATGATTTTCCACTCGGCCACACCCAAAATGACCATTCATAGTACTTGAAACTGTTTTTTTCTCTATATGAATCCAAGACAGCTGCCCTCCAAAACAGTGGCTCTTGAAGTACAAAGACTAAATTAAAATGAGCTTACATAGTTTATTTTTAAAGTAATTTAAAATACAGTGTCAACATACATTAAAGATATTGTGGCAAATTAGTTTAGGAATAACATGAGGTTATCTACATGTTTGTATATGTATGTGTGTATATATACACAAAGTGAAAACAAATACAGAAACACTACAAAAAATTCAACATAATTTACTGACAATCATTTTCATCATATTTATTAATCTGTCATGTTAGTGGCTGCAAAAAATATTCCTAGTACTGAAATAGAGTATCTAAATATTCAATTTTAATATAAACTATAATACTTCAAATTTTAACAGTATATAAATAAGATTCTGAAAAAAAAAAAAAAGCCCCCTTCCCTGCCAAACTCCCTATTTAACTGTAAAGGTTTCAGTTCCTCCTGAAATCACAGCCTTCAGTGTGGTGATATCTCATATTTTAGGCATAAATCAAGTGCAGGCAGTGTTCTCTGTAAAAAGGTAAATGAAGATACAAAGCCAGATATAAAACTTCTAACATGCTGCCATATATAAAACAATGCACACTTTTAATATAAGAGACTGGGTGGTTCAAGGCAAAGTTAGGCTGTGTTCAATCCTGGAAAGGTAAAGACCAAAGGAAACGCTGAGAGATCGCAGATGGCACAAAGAGGAAAGATAAAGTGGTCATCTAATTAAGTGGCATCAGCACCTTTGGCCTCCACCTGCCTCCAATACTTAATTACCTCACACAGTCCTGTAAATGACCATCTTGGATAATGAAGGATATTTATGTATGTAATAACTATTAGTGGCCCCTACCTTTTGAGACTTCTTAGTAAGCAAACAGATTCCATTCGTCCCTATAGCACCAAGAAATGTTCTGGCATTCACCAGTCTCTGAACCTGGCATCTCTCTTGAGTGCCAGGGAGGGAAAAGATGACCTACTGGATTCCCTAACTAATACAACAGCTTCTAACCACTGATCTAGAATATTCACATCAGTTTTCTGTCAATGGCTCACTGTTAGTGCTGTCAACATTCTTGATCGAAATTCCTTATTTTAAGCAGTAGACACAGCTGCCATAAAAAATTAAAAAAAAAAAAACCTATTTATTGATCTGATTCTCTAAAAGTCCATGTCAGTTATATGTCAGAATTCGTCTGCAATTACCACCAAGTAGAACCTGTACATCTGAAGCAGGGAGATTTTGGTGACAATGAATGGATACAGTAAATGTGTTCAGGAAATGTAAGACTAGTTGATAAATACCTGGAAATAAGTCGGCAGATCAACAGGAGACAGGCAAGACATAGACTATTCAAAAGGTTCCTTTGTAAAAATTGTTTTGACTTTGAAAGGTAACCAAGAAAGATAGGAAGCAAAGGTAAATAGCAATTTCCTACCCCCATCCTAAGTGAGAAACCTTTAATCAAGTGCAAAATAACTTCTGGACAATAGTGAAGTCTCTGTTTTTTTCTTTAACAGGGAGATATGATTTGGGGGTCTACTCAATGATATTATTAGGTCATAGTAACAGCTACAAATTGAGAAGGTATTATAAAAACAAAGAACAAAATCTGACCCTAAACAGTCTGCCTCTAACTTGTGAGTCAATAAAGTGTAAGTCAAGTGGGCTCTAAATGTTAATTAAGGTATCCTGAATATCTATTGAGGGGTATACTACAAACACAGTCGTCTGAGAGAAGGCTCCGAGGGACTCTTCTATACTAGCATCAATATGAATGACATCCTTTTCATATCAGAAAGAGATACAGACCTGAAGAATGTGGCTGGAAGTAACAAGGTGATTGAGGTTTTGTCAAAGGATTACAGTGCCAAGTTTTTTTCCTTACAACCTAGTGGATTTTGTTTTTCGACCTAGTGGATTTTTAAAAGGAGTACCACAATATATAAAACCAATTATCATAGAATAAAGAATAAAAGTCTTTATGTATCTTTATTTCTCCTATTTGGAAACTTGGATAGTTTGATATTGAAAAGTACATTTTTTTCTTTCCTCTCCACCATCCCTGAAAGAGCTAGCAAAGAAGCCATTGTTGAGAAACCTGGGTATACTCATTCACATTACAAAGTACAGAGAGTCAACACAACTACCAAAAACACTCAAATCAAATAAGAAGAAATGGCATTTCCTCATACTTCAAGGACTTCACAGGAATACAAAGATTATTTTACTTTTCAGCATTTACACATAACACAAGAAAAGCCTTCAGTTGTCTGACTAGTGTCTATAAACGCAGTAGGCATTAAGGCGTAACAAAAAGGTCACCTGTTAAATACATAAATGTTTTGTACTGGAGTATATTTTCACACAGTACACAAGATGATTGACACAGACTTATCCATCACTTCCTCATATTAATTATACTGTAAGCAGTGTTTAGGGGGTCTACATTGTGTGTTTTGGAGATGTAGAGGTGGCGATTCTAACCTATCTTCACATTATCCCTGAAATGTTAAGGTTTCATTACTGAACTGTGGTTACATTTTTAATGCGACTGTCCTTCAATGACTGTCATTACCTTCTTGTGTAATTAACAGTCCACGTAATTTAAAGCACGTCTTGATTTTTCTCAATGCTCATAAATAAAACATTTCTAAGGAAAAGCAGTATATGGCCATAGCTTGCTTAACACCTGTAATCAATATGAAGAAAAAAGGACCATCCCCATAAATCTGTAAGACTAAAACTTCAAAAAAAAGGTACAATTTGAACAAGCACTTGCACTTTCGTTTCAAAAAAGGGACCACGGTAAGTAATGCCACAATAACTGTATAGTAATGCCTTACTATATAAGAAAGGAGAGCTGGGCTTCACATCCATGTCCTATACAGCAAAAGCTTTAATTCCTCACTAATCATCAGTGGAATTAGCTCACAGACAACTCAGAGGAAAGAACACCCTGGTCTGTGTTAAAATAAAATGAAGGTTGAGATTTCTCTCTGCTGCAGCAAATGAAGTAGAATTCTGAATCTTTCAAGATGGAGCCAAGTTGGTGTTTGCAAGATAATCAATTTGCCATTAAGAGATTCTAATCTAAGTAGGATGTCAGATGATGGCAAAGGCATTTAAACTGAGGGTGTCATAAACTTAGGGACTGGAACATTGGAAAGACTTCCTTCTGTTCCAGCAGAAGGTAGTCAGAGTATCAGCAATGCTATTATTACTAGGAAAGGCCATCAAGGATCTAGAGACCAAAAAGCTCTAGCAACACCTGATCATAAGTATACAAAGATCAATAGCAGGAGGTAAAAAATAAACATTTATCAGATTTTTTCATTATATTACTAATTTTACATTAAATATTTTTCATCCCTTTATTCAATGCACTGATATTTATTTCTGGTTGTGATTCTGCCTATCATTATTCTTTATAAGTTCTAATCTAGTATTCCACTTTTTATTTTAAAAACATAAATGCTCTAAGGCATAGTTGTGTGTATATGTGTACGTATAATTTAACCTGTTAACTCTTGAAACATTCATTTAAAGAGAAGAGATTGAGACTCCAGATTATATTATCACATAAAAAGAGTTTTATGCAGTCAATACCTGAGTGTCTGAACAGTGGAGTACTCTGAAGTAACAAGTAAAATATTATGGTCCAGTGGACCAGCACTGTGGCCATCAATGGCAAGATTTTTGGAATCTTGAGAAGAGAGGCTCTTTGCCACATGTAGATATTTATAGAAATAATATATTAGAATAATTGAAACAGAAATAATAGAAATAATGGTTGGTGCACAACCAGATGTTGATGATTTATTTAAATGGGTAGTGAATATCTATTTCTATGCTCTATAAAGTCAGTGAAATTCCTAATAAAAGTTGTAAATTGAAAGGCATGAAAGAAAGTCATGTATAGATTTTATTCCTGTTAAAGATGATTAAACAATTTTAAATTCTGTGGCTTATGATTATTTAAGAATCCTATACAAAGGTACAGGATGTTTATGTTTATGTTTGGTTTCTCTTAAAACTAAGTATAAAATTTAAAAGAATTTAAGCATACTTGTACCTTTAAAAAAATCTTTATCACCTGTACAAGAATTTCTAAAAAGACAAAATTAGATGTCAATAAAATACATTGCCACTTGACAGTGTTACAAGTAGAATTTAGGCTGCATGCCTTAAAAATCCACTTTTATATTGTTTTCATATTACTGTAATTATAATTTTTGATGCCACTGTAATGCCACTACCAGATGATACGTGCATATGAATTATCAGTATTTATATATTAATGTAGTAAAATTTCATAAAATCCCAAAGTTATAAAGATAGTTTTATACATCCTCTAAACTAGGCATCAGCAAACTATGACCCATGAGTCAAATCTGGCCTGCCACTAGTTTTGCATGGCCCACCAACTAAAATATTTCTATTTTTCAATAGATTTGAAGAAGTTAAAGGATCATATGTCAGAACACAAGAGAATTTTGAAATTTTCAAATTTCAGAGTCCATAAAGTTGTATTGGCACTAAGCCTTGTCCATTTGCTTATTCATTATCTACGGGTGCTTTGTGCTACAATGGCAGTCGAGTACTGTGGTAAAGACCTTTAGGGTGTACAAAGCCCTCAAATATTTACTATCAGGTCTTGAGAGAAATAGTTTGCTAATCCCCAGTCTACATCCATAGAAGGCATCTAGAATGCTGAAGGGAGTGTTTAATACTGAAATCAGTGTATGACCTAACTTGATTTATAGACATAATATACATTATTCCTTTTGAATACCATCATCTACATGGTAAACAAATAAAAATAAACTTATGTTAAAAAAACCTATTTCCTTGAAATGTTTAGGACCAGCAAAACAATGATATAAAAAAGAAATAAATTCATAAGAAAAATAATAAATGAACAATTTAAATTACATTTTTAAGTAATGATTTCAAGGTTCCTCAGAGAATGCCAGGCCGTAAAGGACTTATCTAAAAATCCTTATAGCAAATTTCTAGTTCCCAAATCTCTGGGATATAGTACTTAACACAGTATTCTACAATTGTTATGGAAAAGACAGTGTGCAGAGTTACTTGTCAAAAACAAGGGCAGGGGCAAGATTTTAAAATAAGAAACCAGTCAAGAAGAAAAATGAAAAGAATGGCATGGCAAACAATTTATGCATTTTTTTTTCTTTTTCATTATAGGGAGCTACATAGTCTGTTGGTGTAGAACTTGATAGAAATTTACGTTTCGTTTAGTGGGCTGATTCCCATATCTGTGTCAGATAAAATCATAGCACTTATTATTGTTACCATGGATACCATGAAGATACTGCCATCCACTAAACAGTATTAGAGGAAGACAACATAATTTTCTGGAACTAGTCCTGTTTTGCCTTCATAGGTTGCCTTCAACCATCCTGGTTCCACTGATGGGTATACTGGCAAAAAATAAAAACAACAAGTGTCATTCAATCAGCATTAGCTTTAAATAATTATATATACAAATGGGTTAAAATGCACATCAGGTTGCATAAATACACTAAGTTGTTAAAACAATGTCACAACACCTTTAAAACTGGAAATGTCCTTTGCATTCTTGTAACCAATTTCTCTCCCTTCCTAATCCCTCTCATCCCACCATCTCTCCCATCTCCTCCATCCCTTCCTCCTCCTTTCTCCCTGTCTTTCATACACAGGAGAAAACTGGGCTCCAGAGAAATATAGTGCATTAACTTGTACAGTTTATGAAAGGCAGGGGCTAGAGTAGATTCTGAGTCTCCTACTTCTACTTTAGCTTCTTATCTCTTCACTATCCCTTCATCTTCTCCATGATAATAAACTTAAGTAGAAAGAATAGTTCTACTTACCATTAGAAAATATTGCCCCCTGTGGGAAAGAAAGCTCATGGCTGTGTTCTGCTTTACAAGAGTACATGGCTTTGGCTTGGCTGAAAGAACAAAAAGCAATTTATAAAATATACAACTCTCAACAAGAACATTCATATTTCAAATCATTTGTAAAAAAATACTGTTTTTTGTTGTAATTAGAGTATAATACACATAAAATACACATATAAGTATGCATAAGAGCATTTTTCACAAACTGAACACACTGATAGCACACCAAAAAACCCTTCTTGTGTTTCTAGGGAATGTCTCTAAGGGTAATCAACATGGCTTCTAACAACACAAGCTGGTTTTAAAGAATTCTATTATTATATAATTTTTAGTAGAGCTGGCAAACAGGTCATTTTTACACCTATATAGAGGTTCATAGGTACTTATTTCCCCTACTTTCTATCAGAGGTGAGACCCCAAAATTAAAAGGCCTACAGGGTATGGTAAATAAATTAAGTGTACATGATACAGGAAAAAGAATAGAATAAACTGCTTATAAATGACAACCAACAATAGCCTCATTGTCAGGGAGACAAAGAGGACAGATGGAGACTTTGCAAACCAGAGCCTATACCCATCTGCTAAAGTGAGAAACCAATATTCAGCTCCCAACATCTGCTGCCATATGAGAATTCAGACTCAATGTAGTCAGATACTCTAGTTTCTTAAGAGAAAACAGAATTTCAGAATTTTGTATGTGATCTATTTAAAAATATTTGAGCCAACACTAAAAAGCCATCTTCTGAGGCTGCTCATCAAGTCACCAGTGAAGTCATCCTCATTGGACATCTAATTACCTTTGTATGATGTGCAAGTTATGCTCATTTCACCTACTTCTCACCATCTCTATAACAACCAGAGCCCAAGCCAAAATCACTTCTGGTGTGGTTCACAGAATGGCTCCTGATCTTTCTAAATCCTCCAGGCCTTTTGTTTTGTCACCTTAAAATCCATTTTATACAGAGCAGCCAGTTTGAAAAAGGTTCTGATGATCGCATGATGACCACATTACTTACCTGAAAACAACCCTTCAACTGGTTTCCAACTCTAGCCTCCATACTGTGCACAATCAGTTACCTGTCATGATCTCCTGCTTCTTCTGTACCTGCTTACCTACTATACTCCATTCACACTGCATTTACCTCCTCAAACATGCCAAAGCCATTCCCATCCCAGGGCTATCAGGGCTTTGCCCTGATATATTTTCCTCTTGACCTACACATGGCTGTCCACTTGTAGTTCACTTTAAATTTCCTAAGTTTTGCTAAAAGTTAGGTCTTCCTGACCACACACTCTAAAATGGCTGCCCAGGCAACTATTATATTCTCCTGTTTTAAGTCTGCATGGCATTAGTATCTGGTATTCTGTTGTTACTGTTGATATTTCTATAACCTTCTTCCTCAATTAGAATGCAACCTCCATGAATGAGGCCTGATGCTTAGTAACTCAGTAAGTATTTGCTGAATCAATGAATGGGGAAAAAATTAAGAAGCTCTGGGCTCTGTTTTTTACATAATGAGTCCTTTTAAAGATTGAAGGCACCCTGTCTTTCCTCCCTGAGGGCCCAGTACTACATAGCAGTGTTTGTTAATCTACAGCTCTCTGAAAGAGCAGTGTACATTATTATTTCATTTCCTTGTTGGAGCTAGATAATGGGTCTTATTCCCTACACTTCCAGAGTGAGGCCAGGTCATTTAAACTGGGGTGTCCAAAAAGTTATCTGAAAATTAGAAAGCTTATAGAGGAAAAAACATGGTCCTACCTCAGAATCTATTTCATAATGTAAGTCTCAGGTTGTACTTTCAGAAAGTTTGGTACGACAGCCTAGGAGAGCCTGCAGCAGGCAGATTTAGGAATGACCACTAGCCCACACAGACCACTTCTCAGGGCTGCATGATATAAGTTAGAATTGAGGAAGTACAGGTACCCAGAGAAGGACAGGGATCTACACTACAGAAGAATCATATGTATGTGTGTGCATGTACATGCATGCATATGAGTGTATCTGCATGGATGTGCTGGCTGACAATGGGTGTGGGGGTGAGGGAAGAAGACACTACCAAGTTATGAAGACTTGTGAGAATCAGATCATGATAATCTTAAATATAAAATATTAGTTTTTCCTATAAATCTTCTAGTCAGTTACAATCATTTGATCTAGTATAATTTGGTATGATTTGATCTGATAAAATGAAATGATATCTGACATAATTGAGAGTACCAGAGCCATTTCTCTAAAAATATGTATTTTTCAAAAATTCAAATTTTCTAACAGCAACAGTTTTCTCTAATATTAAGTCTTACTGCTTTGAATCATTAAACTAAGAGATGCATAAGGAAACAATTTTCAGAGTTACAGAAATGATTAAGATATAATAATCCTGGGGTGCCTGGGTGGCTTAGCCGGTTAAGCCTCCAAGTCTTGCTTTTGGCTCACGTCATGATCGCACGATTCATGAGTTCCACCTCTGCGTGGGACTCTGTGCTGATAGTGCAGACCCTGCTTGATATTCTATCTCCGTCTCTCCCTCTTCCCTGCCCCGCCCCGTCCCTCCCATACTCTCGCTCTCTCAAACTAAATAAACTTAAAAAAAGATATAATAATCCTTGCAATGATATACTTTTTGAAATTATATTCTGAATGCAACCGAAGTGTTTTTGTAAATATTTCAGACATGAATGTTGTCTCCATAGTATTTTATGGGATTAGATAGCAAGGGGGAAGCATGTAGAATAATTATATCACTAAATAGATATTGTTATATGTGTCAAAAATACACAGCACAAAATAATATCTGTTGTAATTTTTCAATTATCTGTGCATATGACTAGACGGGTATAATTTTCTTCTGCTGAGATCTGTAACTACAGGTGTTAACTCAGCATAAAGCTTTGATGATTTAATGTAGATGTCTGTGACAGTGAAGTTTTCTCTTCAGGTGCTAATGCTTCCTCTTTTACTGCCTTGGTATATTGAAGATGTGAAAATAACACTGTCACCTATTGAGTCTTTCTTCAGAAGATCCTAATATCCTTTGAAAAGGATTCTGAAAATCTTGCTTCTTATCGCATGGGAGAGTAAGGTAATGGCACTCAGCATGCTGAAAGCTATTTCTTCCCTTATCATACACAGGATGATCTGTTCACAAGATTCATTCCTACTTCTACACACTATTACTTACGAATAGACTTACAAAGCTTTAATAGGGTCAGTGTGCAATATTCACAATGCTTATCTTAATCATAAGCAACATTTTAAAAAATTACCTAATCAAAATTGATACAATGTTTCCTGGAGGGCCACTTAATGATACACACACACACACACACACACACACACACACACACACATTTTTTATATGAAGGAAGGAGGAATGCACACAAATGTAGTTAAAAAGATGCCTAAGTAGTAACATATAGAAAAGCTAAAAACAAAAAATCAAAACCTAAGTCTTTATTAGAAGATTTAATAAATTAAGATACACCAAACCAATTAAAGCATTAGGCATCTACTATAAACAACAATGTAGAAGAACATATGACATAAAACAGTATTAGCATGTAAGGTAATTATTTAAAAATTTGTCCTTGCAAGACCCTAAATTGCCCATGACTGTTTACAATAAATTTACTTCTTGGTCACTAGTTGGAGATTTGTTTTAATTAGTCACATGTTCCTTTATTAGGCTTTTGTCAACAAATACTGTTTCTGGCTTAGATACCTGAGTGAATATTGAATGCCTCAATGCTGAAGAACTCCCATGGAAGCTTGTAGAGTTAAAGTTGCTTATGTAAAAGCACGTGTATTGCAACTCCATTGAAAGTGAAGTGAAAAAGTGACTAACAAAGTCTTTTTTGGTTAAAAATGTATATTTTATTCATTTACCCAACAACTTTGTTGAGCATCCTTTCTTTGTTGGGCACTATACTGGAGTAATACAGTGAACACCACCTTCATGGTTCCTTTTCTGTGTTTATCATAGAGGAGTGGTTCACAAAGTATAGTCAAGAGGAACCTGGATGGATGGGTAGGTAGGGCCATGAGAGGACATTGCTCTGAGAGCAAATGAAGTGTATATGAGAATCCATTTATTTCCTAGTATGTCATGTATTAAAGAGGTCTGCAAAAATGTTAAATAATATAGTTCTTTGTTTTAGAAAATATTTTTCATAAAACTTATGTTATTTATACTCATATGTAATGGACTTAAAAAAAATCTTTGTTACTGTATTAATGGTACTTCGGTGGGATTAAGGAAGAGAGGTGTCAGCTCCTGAGCTCTCAGCAGTCACTAACATTAAGGAATGGAAGCTGACTGCAGCATGTTCAGTATATGTCAACAAAGAAGGAGCGGGGTTCCGTGGTCTGGGTTAGTGGTGGATGTGAAACAATTTCTGTTGTTTTCAAAAAACACATTAATAATATGGCCTTTGGAAGAGGAAATTGGTGGGGAGGTTAGATCCTATTGTG
This sequence comes from Hyaena hyaena, assembly GCF_003009895.1. NCBI lineage: Eukaryota > Metazoa > Chordata > Mammalia > Carnivora > Hyaenidae > Hyaena > Hyaena hyaena. The sequence continues at coordinate 367,648 of NW_024081650.1, forward strand.
ATCTAGTGATAGGCACATGAACTCTCTGCCTAGGTTTTACAGAAAAGGGTGACCCCCATATGTTGTAGGACTTGTGATCATCAGGTGACTTGCGTGACAGGAGTTTGGATTTTGAAAGGAAACAGGTATTTTCCTTGTTTCATTTTCTATATGTAGAAATGAAGTCCAAGAGAAATTAAAGTTATGGCAGAGTCAAGCTAGAATCTACATCTCCTGATTGCTGGTCTAGAACATTTCTGTGATTATCTGAATGTCAACTGTGAAGTCTCCTAATATCACAGAAAAAAAATCACTTCTATTATTGATAATTGCTGACTGTAAATAAGAGTAAATAATCACAATTCTGTCCTCTAACTACAAAGGGTGTTACTGTTACCCGTCTTTAGTTACATTAACTTATTGATATTTTTAATAAATTCATAAATACTTTTAAATTGCTCAGTTTAAATTTATAGTATGGTAAATATAAATAGACATAATCCACATAAACAAAAGCTCTTTGGAGGTTCTCAATGTTTTCTTCTTCTTCTTTTTTTTTTTTTAGTGTATAAAGGTGTTCTGAGACCAGAAAGTTCAAGAGCCATGGTTATAGATGAGATTGGGTGGTTATAAACCAAAATGTTAACTGCAGTTATCTTCAGGTGATGAGACTAGAAGTGGTTTTCCTTCACTTTTTTTTTTAGTTTAGTAGTACTATCCATATTCTCTAAAAGAAAACAATTGTTATTCTTAAAAATCATAGATTCTTTTGTGTTTCTTCATGTAGCACAGTACTTTATCTTATGTGTATCTTACATGTGTCACTGTGCTCTAAACCAGTGCTAGATAGGAGGACATTTTTCTCTGTTCAAATGACTTTCAAAAACAGTATTTTTTGGTACATAAAAATCTTTGGAGATGTTGTCAAAAATTCATATTCTCCAGGCCTCAGTCTCAGATATTCTGGTTTACAGAGTCTGCAGCAACTCAGGAATCTTCATATTAACAAGTGTTCTAGGTCAAGCTCCCAGAACTTGTCCAAATGGCCCCTCCTACTCCACTGAACCTGATTTCTTAAAGATTTCCAGTGATGCCTTAGAGACTAAAACCAGTGTCCTCCTCTAATGATCTCCTTGACACTTTTGCTTCTACCACATTGACCATTACTTCTCTTGATCATTTCTTCACATTCTTCTGTGCTTGACCCTTAAATAAAACCATTCACCAAAGACCAATGCCCAGCCATTTTTCCTTTTTCACTCAATAAGCTCCATCATTGAGTACCCTCAGATTTATTTATGCAGTATAACTGCTGTATGGAAGTTTCCCAAATGGCATCAAACTCCATGCTCTCCCCTGGTTCCAGCTGCACATTTCTAACTGCCTGTCAGTGTTCCTCAGGTTCCTCAAACATTATGGCCCACATTTCCTTTCCTCTCCTATGTACTCACAAGCTAAGATCAGAAGCAAAATTTCCATTCTTTTTGACAGTCAATCTCAAAGACTTGGGGTTTTCTTTACCTATCTTTCATTCCCAGACTATCAAAGCGGTTGCCAAATCTTGGTCTGATCCATAAAATTCTTATGTTTTTTCATGCTTTTGTTACTGCCCTAATTAAAGCCTTTTAAATCTCACAAATTCCATTCTAGATGGTTGACTGTTCTCTCCCTTTCACCACCTCGTAGAAAAGCCACTTGAGTGATCTATTCAAGTGTACCCACGATTAGATCACCACTTTGCTCAATGGCTCAGTCTACAGAAACTTCCAGAAGTGTTACTTTCCTGTTGTTCAAAGCCCTCCATTGAAATCTCCCATTTGGTCTCTTTCCCGAACATGGCTAGTCATCCTACTAACAACTTCTGGTCCTATCATTCTTCAAGGTCCAACTCAAGGGGAACCCTGAGCTCCCTAGAAAGAAAGCAAAATAGGCTTTGCAGGAGGTTAGTATGGGAAATGCCCTCAATTTCTATTTGTTTTTCACTTGTATTTAACGGTATAAAAGAGTCAGGTGATTGCTAATAGTGATTTAGTACCATTAATATATTAGATATTAGAGGCTTCAATATCTTAAGCAAGCACTTTAAATAGCAATAATAGTTACTATTGTAGACCATCTACAGAGAACTTAGCAAGCGCTTCCAATACATTATAGTGTACATTTATAATAATTTGTCAAAGGCAGAATTATGATCTTCATTTTATAGATAAAGAAAATATTTTTTCTAACATATGTAACTCCAAGGTTACTACAGCTAGGAAGTGGTAGACCAAGAATTTAAACATGGGTCAATCTGACCTTGACATCCATTGTGTTCCACTGGGCCTGTCTCTTGGTGAAAAGTTATGACATCATCAACAAGGGCTGTGGAACTGTTGACAAATAGACTCGAACCTTCAATGTATTGAGGAGCTCTAAGTTTATGCTGACAACCCATTAGAAGTTGACTTAGAGTATAATATAAAAGCATATTAAAAATGCATAGGTAGACTGTTGAACGTCTGAGTATTTGACAGTGTTCTGATTTACCTCATTAATAGCTTGTTTTCTTAAAGCTCTGAAAAGATTATCTCTTTGATTACATAACTTGAGTTCTTAACAGGTTGTTCTGAGCTTCATAATAAAAGGGCTCCACCTAGTGGAGCAATTCAACCATAGAGCAAGACAGAAGCAGCAAAGTTAAATCCCATACAGGAAGGCCTAAAAATGATGAGTTTCAGAGAACTGATGTTCTGATATGCACAGTACCTAGTTTTCACCAAATGTTGATCAAAGGGAAAAAGGCAAAGATACTATGGATGGAGGTAAAGTAAATTACACAAGTACTCTGGATTTGTTAACATAATTTCAGTGCATGAATCATGCAATTCAGTGCATGGTATCTTATTATTGTAAGATATCAAAGTGGCTCAACTCTGTGAAGTCAAAAGCATTAATATACAAAGACCCTTGCTAGGCCTTGTGGGAAAAAAATAACAGAATTTAAAGGTCATTGTTATCCGTAGTAACTAGCAAAAGCCCAATATTGTGTAGACATTTAATAACAGTTGCTGAAAAAGCCCACATACTATAAAAAGGGCAATAGAATCCTATGGTTGAATAACTTAAAAAAATTAATTCCAGTATAGTTAACATAGTGTTATATTTGTTTCAGGTGTACAATAGTGGTTAAATATGGTGATACTTCAATTAACTGTGATTCCTTTGATTCATAGCCTCAATTATCCAAACATGCATTGGAAGCTCAAAATTACCTTTATGCATCCAAAGGAAAAAAAATCAAAGTTTGTTCTTCAAGTGTTCTCATTTATATGATCTTTGAAATAGCAAGCATTAATTAAATGGTACATATCTGCACTAGTTACTGATGGTAAAGCAAAACAAAAAAAACAAATATCAAAATACTAAAAAATTCCATTATTTCAGACGTATTCAAATAAAAAACCAAAGCCCACTGTGGATGAGAAGAATCAATTTGACAAGGGGAGGAGAGGAAAGCAAAACCTCAGAAGCAAGCACATTAACAGCAGTAAAATGTAACGACCTGTGTCTTTTTAACAACAGAGTTGAAGGTGATACCTAGAAACCCTGAATGAAGTACTACACTTAAAAGAGGGCTGTTTGGATGCTGGCCAGGATGGGGAGAAAGAGGATCTCTTCTGCACTGCTGGTGGGAATGCAAACTGGGGCAGCCACTCTAGAAAACAGTACGGCAATTCCTCAAAAAATTAAAAATAAAACTACTTTATGACCGAGCAATTGCACTACTAGGTATTTATCCAAAGGATACAGGTGTGCTGTTTCGACGGGACACATACACCCCAATGTTTATAGCAGCACTGTTAACAGTAGCCAAATTATGGGAAGAGCCCAAATGTCCATCGATGGATGAATGGATAAAGAAGATGTGGTTTATATGTGTGTGTGTGTGTGTGTGTGTGTGTGTGTACACAATGGAGTATTACTCGGTAATCAAAAAGAATGAAATCCTGCCATTTGCAACTACGTGGATGGAACTAGAGGGTATCTATCATGCTAAGTGAAATTAGTGTCAGAGAAAAGACAAATATATGACTTCACTCATATGAGGACTTTCAGATACAAAACAGATGAACATAAGGGAAGAGAAGCAAAAATAATATAAAAACAGGGAAAAGGAGAAAAACATGAGACTCTTAAATATGGAGAACAAACAGGGTTGCTGGAGGGGTTGCGGGAGGGGGCCTGGGCTAAATGGGTAAGGGGCATTAAGGAATCGACTCCTGAAATCATTGTTGCACTATAAGCTAACATGGGTGTAAATTTAAAAAATAATAATAATTAAAAAGAAAGCTGTTTAGGGGCGCCTGGGTGGCTTAGTCGGTTAGGCGTCCGACTTTCGCTTAGGTCATGATCTCGCGGTTCGTGGTTCGAGCACCGCGTCGGGCTCTGTGCTGACTGCCAGCTCAGAGCCTGGAGACTGTTTCAGAGTCTGTCACTCCCTCTCTCTCTGACCCTCCCTTGCTCACGCTGTCTCTCTCTCTCCTAGAAATAAATAAAACATTAAAAAAAAAAAAAAAAGAAAGCTGTTTAGGTCAATCAGCCTACAGCAACACAGTGGTCATTAAGAATAAGCAAATTTTTAATGCATGTTCATAAACTTGTTCCACATAAAGTTCTGTTACTTTTAAAGGTCACAAATATACTTTTGAAAACTTTCCACAAATTGTCATCAAAGGAGTCTTTAGTATGCAAAAGGTTATGGCAACTTGTGTCTTTTAGAAAACTTGTTTAGGACTCTTCCTTTGTGAAGATTTTAGTAAATAAGGCATTAGTGGAATAGTCTGAGAGGCTAAGTGCCGTTCACAGACATGACCTTTTTCCTGTGTGCAGACACAGTGGGTGTGGACTTCATCTGCAAAACTAAAGGTCAGAGCTGTCAAAGATGACTCAATGTGTCAACAAAAAACAACAATGTCACTACTTCATTTACTTATTTTTTACTTTAATGACTTTGAGAACTTACCGCCCAGAAGAATCCAGTTGAAGTGAACCAACATTTTCAAACAGTTGGGCTTTTGCTGCCACACTGAGAATAATTTTAAAATGCAATTTTCATTAAAATCAAAATTAAATTATTCAGTTCAAAGTATAATTCAGGGTTATCAGTTAACACAAACCAAATATAATTAAAGAACTATCCCCAAAGTTTGACCTGAATTTTAATTGTTTTAAGATTTCATGTGGCAGAAATTTTTAGCTCTAGTCTCCAGCTCATAGAGTACCAGATGTAATAAACCTATAGCTACCTCCCCTGAGGATCTTACTGTTCTCATCTTTCCTACTTCAGAAAACTGTGGGAACAGTAAAAAAGAACATTTTCTCCCCACTCAGCTTCTGGCAGTGATATTGACTCCTGTGAAGCCACAGGGAAGAATCAAATCATCAAGACAAAGAACTGTTGTTCATTCTGATAGCTTAGACAAAACTAATTCTAAAATGTTTCATTTTTTAAAAAATTTGAACACAGTTCCTATAAAGTGAAAAGAGGAACTCTGAAAATACGGCCAATAAATAACATTTATGGATTCAAATCTTATTTCAGTTCATGGGAGGCAGCGCATGGTCTCTTTGAAAAAGTGAGACTATATTAAAACTAAGGCACCTGGGGTAATTAGAAAAGTTTCTATATTTACTAGAAGAGAATATCAAATTCCTTGAATGATGTTTTAAACTAGATTTTAAAGTGTATCTTATTTCTTTAATTGACAACTTTTCTCCCAGAGCCTAGCCAGTTGATAATCTGAAGGATCATTTTATACCTAATATAGAATATACTTTCTCTCAATTTTAATTTCTGCTTTGTCAGTACAGTTGTAAAACAGAAGTGAATTCTTCTCTTTCCCTCACAAAGGATGGAGTTTATATTCTCCCATCTCCCTTGACATATTGGCTTAAAATTTAATTTCCCTTAATGGCTAGACCTATACATACCAGGTGGTAGACATATATCAAATACAGTATTGGTCTATATAAGTGGTACTTGGATTTCTGACCAAGAGAGATAATATATGTTAAACACACTCTGAAAGTAAAAGGTTCTTGTCAAAGAAGGTGATGAACAAATGAATTTACGACACTGTTCCTATGGAAACAAGCTTAGTGAAATGCCTTACTAGACTTTCAATGAATAATTAAACTGGTTCCTTAACCTTCCAAGTATTAGTTCTCATTATCTCTAAAATGAGGCTTCTACTACCTACTGTGGAAGTACATGAAGGATATTAAGAGATAACACATGTAAAGATCCCCAGTAATAGCTCATATGGCATTTGGAAAGCTCAGTAAGTCAGGAAAACAAAATGAAAGGGATAAAATCTTTCCTTTTTAGATTTTGCTTGTTTATCCAAGTTCTTTTCTTTGTCCCCTTCTTATTTACATCCATGTGCCTATCCTATCTGCCTTTACCCTCCTGGGTCATGTCTTTTGATTAGAAGTACTCTCTCTCACCTTTCAAGTTCCTTGTTCTCCATGAACTTGTTTAAATCAGTGAATACTCAGATAGGGGAGACAGATGGTGGAGGTGAGAGAAAACAAACCTTACTATCTACACAGCAGCTGTACTTCTAACAAGGAGGTGGGGAAGCTAGGATATAAGGGCAGTTTGCTCAGCTGAGATGCAGATGTCTAGTTTTTCTAGAATGTCTACTTTCAAAACCCAAAACTATTATGTTATACATCTATTGTCATGTCCTTAAATTAAGCCATTGTTCTGCTTGTAAGGCAAGTGCCTGAGATTGTATATGTATATGTATACACACACATACTTTAAGCCTACTCTAACTTGCACATCATTTGTAGAAGGGGATAGAGTTCTACAGAAGATGACTGTTCCTACTCTGCAGACGAGGTATTCAGTGTGGGACTCCTAAGGGTTCTTGTGAATATACTTAACTCCTGTGTATCCCTGTAAGATACAACAAATATATACTCTCTCTCTCACTTACACAGACCCAGGTCGCTGGTAGCCATTGCTTGAGGAAGTGTCTAGCCTTAACCTCCTACACATTTTTGGAGGCAGGTCTGGGTTTGGTGGGGCTTTCGGCATCTCTTTGGAACCTATAGAAGTTAAGCTTTGAATGGATCCACTGTAGCTCTTGATTCCTAAAAAGAAAGCCCAAGAAAACAGGCAAGGTGCTATCAGACAAAATAATAGCAGTAACACAGTACATGCTCATAACAAAAGGAAGCGTTTTCTCTAAGCCCAAATGAGAAGGTACAGAATGTTTTTTGAGCACAGCAGCCCATCACAATCTACAGTAATTACAAGGACATCATCTCACAGAGATGGAAATATCCAGGAAAGAAGTCACAGTGCACGGGCGTTCTGAATATCCTAGCTCCAGAACAGCATTGTCAGCCCCTTCACCATTAACTTTTCCCTGCTTAAATCATGCTGAACAATTCAGCAAGTGACACAGAGACAATGACATTTTACATAAGCTCAAATCTGGTTTACCTTCCGCTGCAGAGATGGATCTGAGAGAGGAAGCGGAGGTTCTTTTCAGTCCTGAAAGCCCATAAGGCCCTTTCTTGGTCAGGTCTATGGGTGGGGAAATATCCCCTGGGCTGGTGACTGAGGCAACACTCTGGCAATCTGATTCTGCATCTGTTTTGGTTGCATCCTCTTTAGAACTTGATTCAGGACTAGTTGTCCAGAGTCCAAGACTTTTCTGTCCGTTGGAGGGTGATGGGGATACAATCCAAGGAATCCCTCCAGATTTCTCCCTGGCCTGGCAGGAAGTGGACTTGGTTGTGCTGTTTTGTTCAGAGGAGTGAGAGGAAAGTGACTCGATGCTCCCCATGGGTGTGCTGTCTGGGCTGCTGCTGTAAGAGTCACCTGAGCGGGAGCAGGAGCGAGAAAACAACAAGATTCTTCTACTGGGAACAATACAACCCAAACCCTTCCACATTCTCCAACTCCTGTGTGCCCTGTGGCCACCTGACCCCACTGAAGTGACAAGTCTTTATCAAGAATGGAGAACTTTCCTCAGTTCTGGAGAAAGGCTTTAAATCATACATTTTAACTTAGTGAATGCATTTTTTAATACTATTCAAGGGAGATTTTATATGTACTCTGACCCTATGAAATAACGTTACTTCTTAAAGGATTAGGTGGCTAACTTGAATTCGGACAAAATTTGCTTCTGGAAAAGAACTCACAAGTAGTACAAATAAGATTCTGTGATGACATACAAGCGATCAACGCAAAGAGGGATATTAAAATATCTGTTTCTGCCTTTTTTTACTTTTCTGATGTTATAATGCATCTGATTCTTTCTTCATTCAAACTCACCAGTAATGTCAGCTACTAATTACAAGCTACCCACATTAAAAAAAATTTTTTTTAAATTTATTTTGACAGAGAGACAGCGAGCATGAGCTGGGAAGGCGCAGAGAGAAAAGGAGACACAGAATCTGAAGCAGGCTCCAGGCTCTGAGCTGTAAGCACAGAGGCCAATGCGGGGCTCGAACTCACAAACTGTGGGATCATGACCTGGGCCAAAGTTGGATGCTTAACGGACTGAGCCACCCAGGTGCCCCTTGCTGCTCATATATTTAACTGAGATTATTTTTTAATGTTCCTAAAGGTAAGGTTTAAGATACAAATTAGAAAATCTGTAATAAAGTATTTGAACATACCTAAATTAAAAGTTAATATTCTGTTAAGTAGTGGCTGTGAGAAAAACTGGGGGGCTTAAGGGCATAAAGTAAAATAAAAACAGCCACAAATTTAACATCCACTGTGGGCTCAAGCTGCCACCCACTTCACTGTGGGGCTCGGTTCAGAACGGGAAGTTAGTGATAATGTGTAGCGTGGGCTCTCTATTTACTTCTTTTTTTTTCTCTCTCAGACATTTTGATACCCAAGAGATGATGCTTTAAGGACATAATGTGAAAGGAAGAAAGAAACTGACGGCTTCAGCCAGACTTTTTCTTGCTTTCTTCTCTACCACTTTAACAATAGGACAAAACCTGCTACAAAGTAGTACCTGATGTACTTAATCACAGTTGCAGAAAAAAAGGGCACTTAGCAAACTATTTCTTTTCCCTTTGTAGTAGTAATGAATTTGTTTGTTCAAAGTACCTTGTAACCATACTGACAAAGAATATATAAATGTGGGAGGGGGGACATTGGGGAGACAGTATCCGTAAGATCATCTTCTATTTATTGCTACCCTAATTACCAAAAAGGTGAAGTAAGGCTAAATCAAAGAATGAAGAAAGCATCTCCCTAAAGCAATCACACTTACTGTCAGGTTCTGCCAAGCACGGTGTATACCTTCCTCTGGGCTTCCGGGAACCCGTGGAAAGGCAGATTGCTCGTGTCCTTCGGGAACCAGATCGAGACTGCGGCTGAGGAAGTGGAATGTTTGGGTCTGGGGCAGTATGAAAAATCTACATACAAAAAAAAAATGGATAGAGGTCAGTAAAAGGGGGGAATTGCCATTTTCATGATAAAATTATATTTTAGAATTATTAAATAATCTCAGAACCATTTGCTACTTAATCAGCTTCGTGGTAAGAGATGCTTGATACAAAAAATATCCTACAGCAATTATACTTTTCTTTTCCACTTACACTGTATAATGTTCCTTCTCTGGGTTTTCTTTTTTATCCTCCCCAAATTCCCAACAACGAATTTCAGAAGATTTTCCAATAATTTTAAAGAAACCTTTCAAATATGAACAAATGTCTGTGTCAAGACACCTTGACTCTTTACTGTGACATTTTAGTTCTCACTTCATGCTGAACATACCCTGAAGGGAAAAGGCTCATTCTGTAACACTTCCCCAACTAAGCAATTCCTTGCTTCTCAGGTGAAGGTGCTGTCATGCTGTTGGCTCTGAGCTGTCATGGAAAGTGGCAAGCTGCAGGTAGAGGTCTGTGCTAGGCTACAGAATTCCCTCATGTGGTCTTGGGTTGTAAGTGCTTATTAGCTTAGATAAATGAAGGATATTCTTCTACAGGCACCAGGAAGGGACTCAAGGAAGGGAGGGGCATAGTCTTTCTCCCCCAAACACTAGACCAGGCATAAATGGATCACAAAGGTTTTGACTTTTAATGGCTGGAAATGCTTAATAAGCCAATCAGTTTGACTTTCCCAATTTCCATTTTTACAGTTATTCTAAGATCTCAATCTTGTTAAAGAAACCATGTTTTTGAATGTAGAGAGGACTTCAAGACTCTTCCTGGAATTCTTTTGGTTTATTGAGAATATCACTGCTGTTGTTAAGTCTAATTTCAGAGATAAAAAGGTTATAAATAGACATAAGTACCAAGTGATTCTAACAAATTCTCTTAATATTAGTGAAAAATTCACTACATAATTACTAAAGAAGAAAATCTTGAAAAGTAAATGATGTCAAAGGAAAGGAAATCATTTACCTGAAGGATTTTGAAAAGCACTTAAAAGCTAAACAAGAAAAAAAGAAATTAAAGTCCTCATGAAGAAGCAATTTATATAAAATGTACAAGACTCATCCTTTATGAGAATTGGAGATTACAATGAACTCTTAGATAATACAAACATAAAATTCTTTCCTAAAAGCAAAATAGAAGATTTGATACTTCCACATGAAAATTCACTTACCTTTTCATAGTGCTCTATCAGAATTTCAACCACAATATTCTGAAAATTAATATTCATCATGGCAGCCACAGTTTCTTCTTGTGCTCTCATAAGAGTTGGGCCAAATATGACACCAAGGTTTGAGACCGTCATTAGATTCTGTTGGCTGTGTAGCGATACTCTGCAAATAACAGAAACAAAGATAACATAAGTTAAAAGTTTAATAATTATGAAATGTTATCAAATTTGTGGCATAAATAGAATGTAAACTATGACATTATAGGTTAATTTTCCCAAATTGTCAGATTCAGCCATTCCCAATTGGCATGAGTGGGTATAGCCTAAAAAGACATAAAAAAGTTAACATTAGCTAAGTAAAATTAATTACAAAGGTTAATTAAAAAATAAATCTTGGGACACTTGGGTGGCTCAGTCAGTTAAGTGTCTGACATTGGCTCAGGTCATGATCTCACCGTTTGTGAGTTCAAGCCCCGTGTCAGGCTCTGTGCTGACAGCGTGGAGCATGGAGCCTGGAGCCTGGAGCCTAGAGCCTGGAGCCAGCTTCAGATTCTGTGTCTCCCTCTCTCTCTCTGCCCCTTCCCCACTTGTCCACTCGTTCTCTCATTCTCTCTCCCTCTCTCTCTCTCACTCAAAAAATAAACATTAAAGGAATAAATCTTGATATCCTAAATACAATACAACTACCTTACAGAGATTATTAGCTGTTAGGTATTCTCTAGGGTACTATACTTCTTTCAGAACAGATGCTTAAAATTAGGTTGGTTGGAATTATAATCAGATATACTAAACCTATTATTGAGTACCTAGTGCCAGGCATTTTCATAGACATTATTGCATTTAATCTTTCCAGGAAGTCAGTTTTTCCTATTGTACAGGTTAAGAAGCTCCTAAAGTAGAAATGATGTACTCAAGGTCACAGCAAATTAGGGACAAAGATTTAAGTTCCTGAATACAAGTCAGCGGTTTTCTTAAGTTCCCTACATAAGACAAATGGCCAATGCATGTTTCTATCTTTCCTTTTTTTCCTTCCTTATTTCCCTTCTTATTTCCTTCCATTCATCCACTCATCCACCCACCCATTCATTCAAAACTTCCTTCAATGCCTCCCTAGTGCTGGGCACTGTGGCTGGCAAACAGTAAGAGAAGGAGATGTGGTAACATCAATGCTGGCTTGAAAATGGAAATGAAAGAAAAAGCCTCTGGTATTACTGACTTTAGCAAAGTAATCCCAGCAACTATCAAAGACGACTTTGACTAATTCATTTTAGAACTGGACATATTCCTAAGAGAAAACCTCATTCATTAGACCAATCTTCTAGGTTACCCACTGGTTTTTCTATATTACTTCCAGGCATGTTGTTAAAATATGAAATTCTAGAGAGGAATACTGAACACAAGATCATGTTTATACCTGACTAAGTGTGCATCACTAACTACATTTCATAAGCAAAAGTAAAATTTTATGGGGAATCCAGGATTTTGAATACCTATGCAAATCCTAGTACAGGACAAGAAGAGCTAGCTGACTGTCTCACAGACTGAATTTTTCCCTTGTAGCTGACAGAGCACCAGTTAAGAAGCTCTTGGTTAGAATAAGAAGAAGTTTCATTCCATATTTCCTTTTTATATAGCCAAATATTATATATTAACTGTTTGGTATGTATTAGAGAATCTACTAAGAAAGTAGTATGTAAAAGTACGTGTTTAAAGCTTGGATCCATCCAACTTTGAAGCTGGGTGCAATCATCCAAGTTATTTAATATCCCTAGGCTTAAGTTTCCTCATCTATAAAGAATAACAATCCCTATAGGGCTGATAAAATTAAATAATGAGTTACAGAAAATATGATCTCAACTAATAGTCTTCCTTGTAATTAAATTGGCTTTGGGCACTCTTGCTAAAATGTAAGAGTTTGTGGTGCTTTGTAGTGTGAATAAACTGAAATATGATTAATATTAAACTCATGGGGAATGAATTTGGAATTCCTAAAAAATGGCTTTGAAAAGGTGAGCTTATGATTGTGTTGCTCAGGAGATGGAATATTTTGATAAGCAATTTTCTCTTCACTGATTTTTCCTTCTGCTGAGCTAACTCAATCAATATAGACACTTATCACCTTACATTTCAGCTATTTCTGCACCTCATTTCCTTAACTTGTTGTAAGGAACAGACACCCAATTGCCTTTTTAAAAATTCAAGGTTAGAGGGGTGCCTGGATGGCTTAGTTGGGTTAAGTGTCTGACTTTGTCTCAGGTCATGATCTCATGGTTTGTGAGTTTGAGCCCCACTTCGGGTTCTGTGCTGACAGCTCAGACCCTGGAGCCTGCTTCAGATTATGTGTCTCCCTCTCTCTCTCTGTCCCTGCCCCACTCACACTCTATGTTTCTCTCTCTCAAAAATAAACATTAAAAATGTTTTTAAATATTCAAAGTTAGAGTCAAAGAAGAAACTACAGATGGCCTTTGTTTTAAAGACAAAAAAAAAAGGAGTCTCAGAAATGAAGTAATGGTTTATACCATGTCTCAGAGCTAATTAATCGAGATTTGAAATCAATCTTTTAGTCACTGGTCCTTTAGACCAGTAATCAATCCAGATGACTGGTCTTAAATTCTCTTCTTCAGATATATTAACGTTGCTAGGGACCAAGAGTGTTATTACTCTTTTGTAGTTTACTTAAGTAAGTCACTGGTGATGTGGATACACATTCCAACAATACTGCTTAGTCAATGAAGACTGACCTTTTTATAGGCTCAGGAAAAAAGCCAGGAATGGGGGTTGGGGAAAGATGGGCAAAAGAATTTTAAGCACTCTTCTATGGCCAGATAGTATCCTCTGCTTTTCTCTGTACTATTGCCATCACATTCACAAAGAGGGAGGAATCTGAGTTCATTTAACATTCTGGATAATTTAACAAAAAACATCTTATGTGACACTCATGTAGCTTTTAAAGGCACATTTAAATGTGTGCTTTCTTAAGAAGTGGTTAAGTGTCCTACTTCAGTCCAGGTCGTGATCTCGCAGTTTGTGAGTTCAAGCCCCATGTTGGGGTCTGTGATGACTGCTCAGAGCCTGGAGCCTGTTTCAGATTCTGTGTTTCCCTCTCTCTCTCTGCTAGTGCTCTGTCTCTCTCTCTTTCAAAATTAAATAAACATTAAAAAATATATGTATATAAAAAGCATGGTTTAAAAGACTTTACTAGAGGGGTGCCTGGATGGATCAGTCAATTAAGTGACCAACTCTTGATTTTGACTCAAGTCATAATCTCATGGTTCCTGTGTTGGAGCCCCGTGCTCTGCACTAACAGTGCAGAGCCTGCTTGGGATTCTCTTTCCCTCTCTCTCTGCCCTTCCCCTGCTCATGTTTTGTTTCTCTCTCTTTCTCTCAAAATAAATAAATAACCTCAAAAAAAGGCTATGCTAGAAAATTAGCTTGAATACAGCAAGAGAATACTCCATACATACAGAGGTTAAATTTCATGAAGAGGTCACACAATTCAAAACATCAATCAAGGGGCGCCTGGGTGGCTTAGTCAGTTAGGCATCTGACTTTCGCTCAGGTCATGATCTCACGGTTTGTGGGTTTGAGCCCCGCGTCGGGCTCTGTGCTGACTGCCAGCTCAGAGCCTGGAGCCTGTTTCAGTCTGTGACTCCCTCTCTCTCTGACCCTCCCCTGCTCACGCTGTCTCTCTCTCTCTCTCTCCTAGAAATAAATAAAACATTTAAAAAAAACATCAATCAAAACTAAATCTGACCAAGAATCCTTGTTCATTAACTAAAAGAGGTATTGCCATGGCAACAGTTTATAATGAACTTGAAAAGATGTAGTTTCTAGTGGATTTCCTTATTTCAAGAGGGAAGGAGGGCAATTCGTATTATCTCATCTGTAGATTAAGATGAGGTTTATTGATGTGCTATGTATTTCAAATGTGCCTGGCTCAAATTAGCATAAACTGGGTTACAACTTGTAGTAAGCAAGGAAGGAGTAATTATTTCATTGTGAATCACAGTACTTACTAAGATGGAAAATATCCTGATTTGTAAATGAGGCTGTAGGGAATTCTTAAGTTTAAAATCTGAATTTGAACTTCTGTTTACAGCAGCATGGCAACTGTGTGTGTGTGTGTGTGTGTGTGTGTGTGAATGAGAGAGAGAGAGAGAGGGAGAGAGAAAGAACCTTTAGAAAGATTTATGAGGCCACAGCACCCAGATATTTGATCAAATGTAATTCTAGTCATTCTGTGAAGGTATTTTTTTTTTGTAAAAGGTTAACATTTAAATCAGTAGACTTAGAGTAAAGCAGATTACCCTCCATAATGTGAGTGGGCCTCATCCAATCAGTTTAAAGTCTTAAAAAAGACTGAGGTCTTCTGAGGAAGAGAGAATTCTGCTTCCAGACTGCCCTGGATTAGAGCTGTAATGTCAACTTTTTCCTGGGTCTGCAGACTACCAGCTGCCCTGCAGAGTTTAGACTTAACAACCTTTACAATAGTGCAGCTCAATTCCTTATAATCAATCTATCTCTCATACACTTCATATATATACACATATACACACGTACATACATACACCATACATGCACGCGCACACACACAAACACACGTGTTCATATAACTACATATTGACATACATCCAATAGGTTCTGTTGCTCTGGAGAAACTTGACTAATACAGTATCTGTTCATAGAGATTTAAAAATATATACATGAACTAACAGCAGAGTCAGAAAAATCTTCAGAGACCAAGTGATGCTATGAATTCAGAAAAAGAAGCTAACATTAGAGTGGCACTTTGACCTGGCAGAACCTGCTGACATTAGTAGTACAGAGAACTGATCTTCAAACTTAAGCCTTCAAATTCCTTCATATATTTTAAGTTGACATGTAAGGTTTTCATCATTAATTTAACAGTTGCAAAGGATATTAATCATTTACATAGTATAAACATACACAGGTACACACACACACACGTATATCTTAAAAATAAACTGCCACATCATTTTAAAAAAAATATTCAATGGACTCTAATTATAATAACACTGTTATAGCACCATCATACACTTCAGAAAGATATGAACAAGACCTAACTTTATCAGTTGGACAAGTAGTTAAGTGAACAATATAAATCAGATAATTACTTGACAAGGTGCTTTATTAAGATGTCCAGCATCTCTCTGTTTTTTTCTGGCAATTTGTGCACCAATGCATGCACAGCCTCCACCCGGTAGTTTTGGTCATCAGATTCTATAACATAAAGGTTGCAAATGATCAAGTTTTAATTGCATTCAAATGTGTATATAAGCATTAGTAATTGAAACATTATGGACACTCCCACCCTCCTGCTTTATAAATATTGCTTTATGCAGTACATCACTATCATACTCTAAGGCTTAGAGAGGTTGGGTAACTTCACCATGGTCATGAAGTCAATTAAGTAAAGAAGTCAAACTAACCCAGTTCCATCTAATTCAGATCTGTGCTCGTAGCCAGTGAACTTCTATACAACCACAACTCATTGTCTGCTTTGGTTTTGCTACACAAGGACAGATTCAAAACTTTAGTAATGTGAGTGATCACAGCAACTGGTACAGACTGCCTCATGTTCTAGGCAATATAATATACTTTATCACACAGAAACCTCCTACTGACTCCATCAGACTGAAGGAAGAAGGCATTCGTTTCCAAATTTTATAGATTTAAAGACAACAGGGAATTACTTTTCTGAAGTGTCAGTATTAGGCAAACAGAGGCCTAACAGATTCTAAGCCCATGCTGACAATGGTCAATCTGAAAAGGAAACAACAGCAGCAAACATCTAAAGCAAGTCTAGTCTGCCAGGCAAAGCCAACGTGTTGACAGTCTGCTAGAGAAATGTCTGACACTTCAGAATGAAGATTCTATTAACATGCTCTTACTACAATAAATTCTAGGGTGACTACCCAACCTGCCAAGCCCTTTCTCTGAAAAGTGCCGAACATGAGGTGGGAAAAGAGCTGGCTCATGCTGGGCCAAACACAAGGTCTCCCAGGGGTTGGAATGGAGACATCAAAACTCTGATCTGTCTGCTGGATATGTGAAAAGGCATATAGTGTAAAACCAGGGATGACATGACCAAATGTGTTCCAAAGCCAAGAAAAATCTACCTGGAAAGGGAGATAAGAACGAGGCAGATATACAGTAAAGAACAGGGAAGAGATGCTCCTAAAAGGGTGGGGAGAAAAATGTAAACTCCCAATTTTGTAGTTCCTAGTTGCAGGCCTATGGAAGGCCTGATCCATACTCTTCCAGGGAATTCTGTGAGATACCTTTTAATTTCTGAACAACTTCCCCTTTTAACAGAGCTAAATTTCCAAATAATACTTAACTGTACTACCT
Organism: Hyaena hyaena; assembly: GCF_003009895.1. NCBI lineage: Eukaryota > Metazoa > Chordata > Mammalia > Carnivora > Hyaenidae > Hyaena > Hyaena hyaena. The sequence continues at coordinate 384,629 of NW_024081650.1, forward strand.
TATTATCTAGTACATGGGATTATCCTTGAACCAGACAAAAGATGAATTCTTATACATAAGAACATATTTTAATTATCATAATAGTGAATAATGTGATTATTAAGCCATGGAAGTGGGAAAAAACTCTTATGACCAAATATTTCTATTAAAACAACCAGGATCATTTAGCGCTTAGCTAAGTGGCTCAAATGCCATTTGTTAAAACACAAAATTTCTGTAAGAAAGTTCTAGGTTAAGAGTAAAAAAAATTGGCTTATAAGCACTGATTTTGCTATCAATTTACTAGTATCCTTGGAAAAAGTCACTTGCCGACTCTGTGACGTAGTCAATAAAATGAGAGGTGAGATTATATATTTTCTAAGGTCTTGTTCATCAAATATGGATAGATTCTGGTGAACAGAATATGGAGTGGAGAGCTTTCAGGAGAAAGCTAAGTGGTTATAGGTGTTTGTTTATGAGATCATGTGGTCAGTCACGTATGCTGGATTGAAAACCAAGGTCACTCAACGTTATCTGACACTTATCGGCAGACAACATTTCCTGTGACATTACAATGTATGGTAATAAATTAATGCTTTCTTTCTTGGACTGTGAAAACTACCTGGTACAGTCACACCTCATACATCTGAACAATGAAATGCTAATTCCTAGTAGTTACAAACTGTTGTAACGGGCTCAAATGGCAACCCAGCACTTTCATCGCAATGTTTTAAAAGTAAGTATTTCTACTTTTTCAGGTTACATGTTTTTTACCGAGCTCCTCCTTCCACAATTTCTGAATTAAGCCTATCGATACATACCCTATTATAGCAATAACAGATCTAAATAAGTGACATAGATATGTGATAATAGGGGGGAAAAGGATTGATGGAAGTGCCTATTACCTGCCAAAAATACCTGACTTTGCTCTCCAGATTTAGGAATATAGCATGTGAGTATGAGTAGGTGGCATAACTAACTGTATATTCATAGTCTTGTCTATTTAACAATAAAGTTGCTCTTGTAAGAAACTGACATTTATCAATTGAGTAAAATGCATTTAAAATAATTTCTCTTAGCACTCCAGTAACCCCAATGAAGTCTTATTAAATGACAAAACCTTTTAATTCATTCTGCGATATTTTTAAATCAAGGAAGTGTATTCTTAATTTCTTTTATCTATTTCTATCATCCCCTCCCACCTCTCTTCTGACAACTACCAGTTTGTTCTCTGTATTTAAGAGTTTGTTTTCTTTTTGTCTTTTTCTTTGTCTAGTTTCTTAAATTCCACATATGAGTAAAATCATAGGGTATTGGTCTTTTTCTTTCTGACTTATTTCACTTAGCATTATGCCCTCTAGGTCCATCCATGTTGTTGCAAAGGTCAAGATTTCATCCTTTCTTATGCTTTAGTAATATTCTATTGTGTATATATACCATATTTTCTTTATCCACTCATATATTGATGGACACTTCTGTTGTTGCTATGTTTTGGCTATTGTAAATAATTCTGCAATAAACATAGGGAAGCATGTATCTTTTTGAATTGGTATTTTCATTTTCTTTGGGTAAATACTAGCAGAATTACTGGATCCCCTGGTAATTCTATTTTTAATATTTTGAGGAACTTTCATATTGTTTTCTAGAGTGGCTGCACCAGTTTGCGTTCCCAAACAGTGCAAGACGGTTTCCTTTTTTTCCCCCACATCCTCATCAACACTTGTTTCTTGTGTTATTAATTTCATCCATTCTGACTGGTGTGAGGTGATATCTCACTGAAGTTTTGATTTGCATTTGCCTGATGATGAGTGATGTTAAGCATCTTTTCATATGTCTATTGGCCATCTGTATGTCTGCTTGGAAAATATGTCTCTTCAGGTCCTCCCCTTTTTTAATCAAATGGGTTTTTTAGTGTTAAGTGTAAGTGCTTTACATATTTTGGATATTAACCCCTTATTGGATATATCATTTGCAAATATTTTCTCCCATTTAGTAGGTTGCCATTTTGTTTCGTTGATGGTTTCCTTCACTGTGCAAAACCTTTTTATTTTAGTGTAGTCCCAATTGTTTTTTGATTTCCTTGCCAGCAGAGACATATCTAGATAAATGCTTCTCTAGTCAATGTCAAAGAAGCTACTGTCTATGTTTTCTTCCGGTTTTATGGTTTCAAGTCTCACATTTAGGTCTTTAATCCATCATTCTGCCGTTTCTTATTTGCTTACAAACCATACTATCAGCTATTAAGCTATTAAGACTGACGGTTTCTTAAGCAAGATGTAGGAAAATCTTAACTAGCTGGTTTAAATTTACACCTCTAAGTGATATAGCATAAAACTATATCAATTATAATGCATTCAGTGGAGGTGTACTTACTAACTGCAACAATAAAATCTTTGTGTAACTTGTAAGTCATCAGTGGTTCTGCAAGGCACCTGCAATGGAGGAAGAAGAGGGCATTAGAATGACAATTTTATTTTCCCTGCACTTCTAATGCTTCTTTAAGAATTGGGTGATTAGGGAGTATGATAAAGTCCTACTAGGGCGGATCCAGGCAATCCCAAAATGCAGATCTCGAAGCTACCAAGGCCCTTTAGCAGCATTTCCTGGCACAACTGTGCTAAAAGGACAGACTAGAAAATGATTTTGTTCACTTTATAAGAACTATTCAATCACAACAGCCTCTCTAATATATGGGGACTATACTTAAATAAAAAACAAAAACCAAACAAAAAACAACTTTTACTTTCAACTTATTTTTGAAAAATACATGAAAACACTACATTCAAATTTAATATGAAGCAAACTAGTATTTAGTGTTCATAAAATATTGCAGCTTCTTAAGTTTATTAGTTGAAAAACCAAGTACAAGTTCCAAAACACTAAACATAAGCATTACCACCTTATGCTGTTTCACCTGAAGTGAAAGAAGGACTCTAAGTAGTGAAGCTCGTGCACAGGTGTTCCATAGAGTCACATGGCAATGCCCAAGGAGGTAAGAGAGAGAGTGTATGGGGAGTACAAGCTAAACACTCCTTACCTGAGGTAGTTTTTCAGCCCACTTGTTATTGTCTTATTATCCCACAATTCAATATCAATGTCAATATCAGGAGGGGATTTTGGAGCTGTAAAGAATAAAAATAAGATGTTTAACCTGTGCAATTCTAATGTCACTTGCACCATTAAGAAGATGGACACAAACATAAGTAGGGCAAAGAGACAGACGTTTATTTCTCAGGATGCAACGGAGCTAACTTTAGGACTGTTGTTTGTGTGCACTGGTACAAATTTCACTCTGACACTTTATAAGCCTCAAAGGTTTCTTGTGGAATAATAGTTTTCCAAATAAAATGGTTATTAATTGCTAACCACTGAGCATTTACCATGCACCAGGCATGCTTGCAAGTACTTTTTATGGATTAACATATCCAATCCTCACACTTCTCAATGAAGCAGGCACTATTATTATCATCCTCATTTTATGAATGAGAAGGTTGAGGCACAGAGAAGTTAAACAAATTACCCAAGGTTACAAAGCTTTTAAGTGGTCAATCAGGATTCCAAGCTAGGCAATCTGAATCCAGCATCCATAAATCTCACTGTACGTCTAGCTAACCAAAAGACACTTGAGAGAAAGTCCAACGTGAAAAGGCTCTCTCTCAAATTCTGACTGTTCATCTATTATAAACGGAACATTAAAAACTGAAAGCAGGGGAGCCTGGGTGGCTTAGTCGGTTAAGCGTCCGACTTTCGCTTAGGTCATGATCTCACAGTTCGTGGGTTCGAGCCCCGCGTCAGGCTCTGTGCTGACTGCCAGCTCAGAGCCTGAAGCCTGTTTCAGTCTGTGACTCCCTCTCTCTCTGACCCTCCCCTGCTCATGCTCACGCTGTCTCTCTCTCTCTCTCTCTCTCTCCTAGAAATAAATAAAACATTAAAAAAAATTAAAAAAAAAACAAAAAACTGAAAGCAAATATTAATTTTAAATATTTCTTGAAAATATTCAAGGGACAGTAAGAGTATATATCTCAAAGAAACTTATGGTATGGATTATCTAGAATACAAAAATTAAGTAACTAACTTCATTCAAAACTTACAAAATGTTGTGTTCATGAGTTTCTGAACTTTGGAGTTCACTCCTCCTATTCGGTAGAGGCCTAAAATAGTGATGCCTAATGAGAAGGAAAGACCACAAGAGAATGTCTTGAGACACAGCATCACAAGTACAGAATGTTAAAAACATCAGGTATATATACCTATGCAGAATTTGAAAGCTACTTATCTAATTTTGCAGTCTAACTTGAGCAAATCTACCCTGGAAACACCCATCAGACATATATTTCTCAGAGCAGACACTAAACAGTGATTTGAAAGTCTTTCGAAGATCTTCAAAGTAGCAAAGTACCCTGCTCATTCATTGCTATCTGAATACAAAAACAAAAACAAAACAAAACAAAAAACCCAACCAACATCAAAGATGGGAAAGAATGATTAGAATTTCTAATCTTATTTCTTCAGTCATGCAGTCCTATATGCTGAAGAACTGGAAGTCATTTACAGCTTCCTTCATTTTGAAGGTAAGGAAATAGATTTAGAGAATTGAAGAAACACAGTTAATTTTTCAAAATTTCTAAGTGGCAGCACCAAAATTTGAATCTAAGTTCAAAGATTTTCAAAGGCTATGAGTTTTGCTTTAGACAAGTTTTCCTGGAAATGGAAGAGTGTAACAGGTAACTAGAATGGGCTTCTAGGTCATAACTAGAGAGGGGAAAGGCACTAGAATTGTGACCATGAGTGAAATCACTGAGGGAAATAACATAAGGAAAGAGGAAGACCAATTCCTTAGGAATCTTTACCCTCTCTAAAGCTTGAAAAAAATCGAAGAGGTGCTTAGAGTAATAAATAACACAAAGTCTATCAAATAGAAATAAAGCAAGCCTTTATTAGGAAAAATCATTAAAAAGAAATACAGTATGATTTTTTGGAAAGTTCAGACTATAGCTATTTGTGTATTTAGATACTTTTATACATTTATATGGTTCTTAAAATTAATCTCATGTTAATGATAAATGATATCCTCATTTTTTGAGAGATTCCTTTTTAGAATGAACAGTAATGCTGTACCTGTCAGACAATACTTACCTCTTGTTTCTACAGCTTGAATGCATTTTCTCACAAAATTGAATCCTGCTTCATTTAAATACACTGAAAATAAAATAAAATCACAGTAAGGGTTTATACCCAGCTTATATTACTCCTTAGTTGGCTCTCTTGCTTTATGAATTAATGGCATAGTTTTAGTTGAGTCTGAATTTTTATTTTGGGGTAGGATTCACATTCACCAAAGTTATTATTACATCAACTTGCTTCTTTAGAATACACAGATCTTTCAAAGAAAGTAAATATGTTTCAGTGATCCCATCCATTTTTCCTAAAACTAGCAGCATTAACCTTCACTACATATTTTTCCAGATGACAGAAGCAAATGTATTAAGAAAAAAAAAAAACCCTTTATTGTTTGTTACTAATTATATTACAAAGCTATTCACATATTCTTTTTTTTTTTTTTTTTACAAATAGTTTATTGTCAAATTAGTTTCTACATAACACTCAGTGCTCATCCCCAAAGTGCCCTCCTCCATGCCCATCCCCCCCTCCCCCCCACATCCATCAGTCCTCAGTTTTTGTCAGCATTCAAGAGTCTCTCATGGTTTGCCTCTCTCCCTTTCCCCCACCATTTCCCCCCTTCTTCTCCCCCTTGTTCCTCCGTCAAGTTCCTCCTAATCCTCCTATATGTGCAAACATATGATATTTGTCCTTCTCTGCCTGACTTATTTCGCTCAGCATAACACCCTCAAGGTCCATCCATGTTGCTACACATGGCCAGATTTCATTGTTTCTCATTGCCATGTAGTATTCCATGGTATAGATAAACCACATCTTCTTGATCCATTCATCTGTTGATGGACACTTAGGCTCTTTCCATGTTTTAGCTATTGTGGAGAGTGCTGCTATGAACATTGGGGTACATGTGCTCCTATGCCTCAGCATTTCTGTATCCCTTGGGTAAATTCCTAGCAGTGCTATTGCTGGGTCATAAGGGAGTTCTATTGTTAGTTTCCTGAGGAACCTCCACACTGTTTTCCAGAGGGGCTGTACCAGTTTACATTCCCACCAACAGTGTAGGAGGGTGCCCGTTTCTCCACATCCTCGCCAGCATCTAGAGTTCTCTGATTTGCTCATTTTAGCCACTCTGACTGGCGTGAGGTGGTATCTCAGTGTGGTTTTGATTTGTATTTCCCTGATGAGGAGGGATGCTGAGCATCGTTTCATGTGTCTGTTGGCCATCTGGATGTCCTCTTTGGAGAAGTGTCTGTTCATGTCTTCTGCCCATTTCTTCACTGGGTTGTTTGTTTTTCGGGCGTGTAGTTTGGTGAGTTCCTTATAGATTCTGGATATTAACCCTTTATCTGATATCACATATTCTTTTCTATGGGATTCTCAAAACAAACATTATAAGCTAGAGAGAAAGCCTTTTAATCTTAAGATGGTTCACAACATTGCTGAGAACTTCAGTTTCCTTGCTCCAAGCTTGAGAACCGGGATTCTAACATAGATTTCTTAAATCCAAGACCAATATTCTTTCTACTACATATTTTATCATTTCAAAATACTCTCCTAAAGATCCTACATTATGAAATAGCTATTTTCATTACTTTTGCTGGATCGTAAATCTGTTATAATTTTCTTAAGATTTTGAGGCCAGACCAAATTAGATTACTTGTTTTTTTTTTTTTAAAGGATTTAATTTAAGAATATCAAATAACACCCTGAGGAAAAATTCAAATGTTTTGGTACTAAAATGAACATTTTCATCACTTGTGGTGGAGATAGGAAGTTTCTTGATATTCTCCAATAATATATGAAAACAGTTCAAGTCAATAAAAAAATTAAAACTGGCTGCCATTTAAAGACAGTGGATTAGAAGGAGGCTGAAAGATGGAGGAGTAGGAGGACCCTAAGTTCGCATTTTCCTGTCCCATGAATACAACTAGGTAACACTGACATCAGCGTAAATAACCCAGAAATAACCTAAAGACTGGCAGAACAAATTCCACATCTAAAGGCAGAGACGAGACGAGTCCACATCAAAGAGGGTAGAAAGGGTGGAGATATGGTGGGAAAGCAAAACAGAAGTGGCCATGTGTGGTCAGGAGGGAGCCCCAAGCACTGAAGACGGGTGATAAAGAGACTGTCACACCAGGGAGCTCACAAGGGAGAGAGGAATCCTCATAACATTTGGCTTTGAAAGCAAAAAGGACTGATTTTACTGACTTCTTAAAAACAAGAGGGATGTAAAGCCTGGGGAGAAAAAAAAAAAAAAAAAAAGCCAGTTCCATACTGAAAAAGCCCTGAGGGCAATAGGAAGATGAGTCTCTGCCCTTAAAGAGACAGCAGGACAAAAAGCCCTTAAGACAGGCTAGAAGCAGCACTTTGAAAAACACCAGGGCATACAGGTGGAAAAGTTATTTACTCCTCTCTGAGGGTATCCAGGGGAAGATTCCTCTAGGAACAAAGGAGCTAGCAGGTGCCATTGCCCTCTTTCAACCCTCAGCACAAACACAGGGCCACCTGCAGAAACTAGCATGCTCTGAAATTCACTACCTAATTTGCTTATACTAAGTCCCACACTCCTGTGCTTCCCCATATCCACCCTTTCCAGCCATGTCTGCCTCAGTCCCAGCACTGTGGGCCCCTCCCTCAGAAATCCAGCACGGACCTTGCCAAACTGCCTATTTCCACCCATGCATTTTGCAAGGCTGCAGCTCTGGCAGCAGCAGCTGTGGACCCTGAGGAAGTCCGAGGAGCACCGTGGTAAGATCATGCACCCTTCACATGCAGCTTGGGTCCTCAAAGCTGCAGGTCTCATCTTAAAAGCATAGCACACCTTGTTAAAACTGCACATCCCATCTCAGCCAGGTACAAAACACCGCCTACAATAGGTAAAAGACAGCCTCTGAAGACAACTGGGCTGAAGGAAAAAGAAACCAGGACAAATAACAGAGCACATTCAACACATATAGAAGACACCACCTCAAGCCCCAAGTGGGGAACAGGGGAACAGCATTTCAGAGCACTATAAGATCTCTTCTTCATAAGGCCACTACATTCAATAGGAGGATATATTAGCTGACTTTCCTGACCAAAAAACAAAAACAAAAACAAAAACAAAAAACAAAAAACAACAACAACAAAAAACAAACAAAACACTAAACTCAGAGAATTAGGTAAAATGAAGAGAGAGGAGTATATCCCAGATGAAAAAAATAAGACAAAGGACAGTAAGAGACCTAAGACAAATGGATACAAGTAATATGCCTGATAGAGAATTTAAACAATGTTCATAAAGATACTCACTGCACTTGAGAAAAGAGTAGAGAATTATCAGTGAGACCCGTAACAAAGATAAGAAAGAACCAATTAGAGATGAAGAAAACAAAAAAATTGAAAATTAAAAATTAAAAATACACTAGATGAAATAAAAACAGGCCAAAGAAGCAGAGGAACGAATGAGCAACCTGAAAGAAAAAAAAAAAAAAAAAAAGGAGAGGATATATATTCCTTATGCAAAGGAGAAATATATTCAGATTCAGGAGGCAAAGAGATCCTCCCCCAAAAAATCAACCCAAGGAGATCATCATAGATGTATAGTAATAAAGAGGGCAAATACTAATGATAAAGAACCTCAAAAGCAGCAAGAGAGGGGCACCTAGGTGGCTCAGTCAGTGGAACATGCAACTTTAGATTTTAGGATTGTAAGTGAGCCCCACATTGGGTATAGAGATTACCTAAAAATAAAATCTTAAATACAACATTTTTTAAAAAGCAGCAAGAGAAAAGAAGGTAGTTACACACAGGGGAAATCCCATAAGCTGTAAGTATATTTTTGCAGTCTAAAAGTGATTGGCATGATATATTCAAAGTGCTAAAATGAAAAAATATGCAGCCGAGAATCCTCTAATAAGCATGATTACCATTCAGAATAGAAGAGATAGTTTCAGAGACAAACAAAAGCTAAAGGAGTTCGTGACCACTAAACCAGCCCTACAAAAAATTTAAGAAAACACTCTGAGTGAAAAGGAAAGACCATACGTAAGAGTATGTAAATTAGGAAACACAAAAGCAGTAAAAATAAATGTATCTGTAAAAATCTGTGAAAGGATTCACAAAATAAAAGGGTGGAAAATAGAGACACCATATACCTGAAACACGGAGTGGAGGGTAAGAAAAAAGAATGGGTTCTAACTTAAGTGACCATCAACTTAATATAGTATATGCAGTTGATGATATATACAAACCTACTGGTAACCACAAATCAAAACCCAGCATAAGATTTGGAAAGAATAAAGAGAAAGGAATCCAAGTTTTATCACTAAAGGAAGCCAGCAAACTGTGAAAGACAGAAAAAGAAGAAAGAACCATAGAAAAACTACAAAAAGGACCACAAAAAAAGTAACAAAATGGCAGGAAATACCTTTCCATCAATAATTACTTTGAAAGTAAAAAAACCTGTCTAAATACTGCCTACAAGAGACTCATTTCAGAACTACAGACACATACAGATTGAAAGAGAAGGGCTGGAGAAACATTTATCATGCAAAAGGATGCCAAAAGAAAGCCAGAGTAGCTATACTTATATCAGACAAATTAAACTTTAAAACAAAGACTGTAACAAGAGACAAATGACACTATATAACAATGAAAGAACAATCAAAGAGAAAAACAATTCTAAATGTTTATGTGCTCACCATGGAAGCACCCAAATACATTAAAAAGTTAACAACACACATGAAGGAATAAATTGATAGAAATACAATAATAGTAAGGGATTTCAATACCCCAGTTATATCAAGGACAGATCATAAAAACAGAAAATCAACAAGAGAGCAGTGGTTTTGAATAACACACTGGCACAGATGGATTTCATAGATATATTCAGAACATTCCATTGTTAAATAGAACAGGGGTTGCCTGAGTGGCTCAATTAGTTAAGGTCCAGCTTCAGCTCAGGTCATGATCACATGGATGAGTTCGAGCCTCGCATCGAACTCTGTGCTGACAGCTCAGAGCTTGGAATCTGCTTCAGTTTCTGTGTGTGTGTCTCTCTGTGCCCCCACCCCCACTCATGCTCTGTCTCCTTCACTCTCAAAAATGAATAAATACTAACAAAGAAATAAATAAAAGAGAATACACATTCTTTTCAAGTGCACATAGAACATACTCCAGAATACATCACATAAATAGGTCACTAAAAAAGCCTCAAGAAATTCAAAGAGATTGAAGTCATACCATGCATCTCTTCTGACCACAATGCTATGAAATTAGAAATCAAGCACAAGAAAAATATGAAAAGAGCATGCCACTAACCAATAAGTCAACCAAGAAATAAAAGCATAAAAAATTACTTGAGGAGAAATGAAAATGAAATCCTGATGGTGAAAATGTTTGGGATGCAGCAAGTGGTCCAAAGATGGAAGAATACAGGAATACAGGCCTACATCAAGAAGCAATAAAAATATCAAATAAACACCTAAGCTTTACATCTAAATGAGGTAGAAAAGGGGGAAATAATAAAGATTAGAACAGAAATAAATGATAGAGACACTAAAAATGTAATAGAAGAGGTCAGTGAAACCAGGAACTGGTTCCTCGAAAAGATCAACACAATTGCTAAACTTCTAGCTAGACTCATCCAGAGAGACAGAGAGAGACAGAGAGAGACAGAGAGAGACAGAGAGAGAGAGAGAGAATGCAAACAAACAAAATCACAAAGTTAAGAGGAGACATAAGAGCCTCCACCACAGAAATACAAACAACTTAATTATGATGAAAAATTATATGCCAACAAATTGGACAACCTAGAAAAAAATGGACAAATTCATAGAAACAGATAGCCTACTAAAACTGAACCAGAAAGAAACAGGATATTTGAACATATTGATAACCAGCAAACAGATTGAATCAATAATCAAAAACTCCCCCCAAAACAAAAGTCAGGATCATATGTTTTCAAAGGTAAACTTACCAAATATTTAAAGAAGAGTTTATACCTATTCTTCTCAAACTTTTCCAAAAAATAAAACAGTAAGAACTGTTCAAATTTATTCTGAGGTCAGCATGACCTGGTACCAAATCCAGATAAAGACATCATACACACAAAAAAGGAGAAGTACAGGCAAATATTTCTGGTAAACACAGATGCAAAAATCCTCAGCAGAATATTAGCAAACCAATCCAAATACATTAAAAAACCACTCGCCATAATCAAGTGGGACTTATTCCTGGGATGCAATGGCAGTTAAATATTCACAAACCAATCGACATGACACATAGGAAAAAGGATTTAAAACCATATGATCATTTCAATAGATGCAGAAAAAAGCATCTGACAAAGTACAACATTCACTCATGAGAAAAACCCTCAACAAAGTAGGTTTGCTGAAAACTATCTCAACATAATAATGACCTTATCTGAAAAACCTACAGAAAACATCATAGTCAATGGGAAAAGTTGAGAGCTTCTCCCTTAGGATAAGGAACAAGACAAAGATGTTCAGTCTTACAACTTTTATTCAACCTAATACTGGAAGTCCTAGCCACAGCAAGTAAGACAACAAAAAGAAATAAAAGGAATCCAAATTGGTAAAGAAGAAATAAAACTTCCACTATTTACAGATGACATGATATATAAAAAAACCCTAAACATTCCACCAAAAAAATTACTAGAACCAATAAGTGGAATTCAGTAGGGTCACATGATACAAAACCAATATACAAAAATCAATTGCATTTCTCTTTTCTTTTTTATAACGTTCATTTATGTTTGAGAGGGAGAGGCAAAGTGCGAATGGGGGAGGGACAGAGAGAGTGGGAGAAATAGAATCCGACGCAGGCCCCAGGCTCTGAGCTGTCACCACAGAGCCCGATTCAATGGGCTCGAACTCACGAACCACCAGATCATGACCTGAGCCGAAGTTTGACACTCAATCAAATGAGCCACCCAGGTGCCTCAGAAATCTGTTGCATTTCTATACATTATTAAAAAATTTTTTAAATAAAAATTTTATTCATTTTTGAGAGACAGAGTGTGAGTGGAGAAGTGGAGAGAGAGGGAAACACAGCATCTGAAGCAGGCTCCAGGCTCTGAGCTGTCAGACAGAGCCCGATGTGGCATTCACACTCACAAACCGCTGGATTATGACCTGACCCAAAGTCGGATGCTTAACCAACTGAGCTACTAGACGCCCCTACATTTCTATATATTAATAATGAATCAGGGGCGCCTGGGTGGCTTAGTTGGTTAAGCGTCCGACTTTCGCTTAGGTCATGATCTCGCGGTTCGTGGGTTCGAGCCCCGTGTCGGGCTCTGTGCTGACTGCCAGCTCAGAGCCTGGAGCCTATTTCAGAGTCTGTGTCTCCCTCTCTCTCTGACCCTCCCCTGCTCATGCTGTCTCTCTCTCTCTCCTAGAAATAAATAAAAAAATATTTTAAAAAAAATAATGAATCTGCAGAAAGAAAAATTAGAAAAAAAAAACAATTCATTTACAATTGCACCAAAAATAATAAAATAGTTAGGAATAAACTTTTCCAAAGAAATGAAATATACTTTCTGTACATAGGAAAATATAAAACACTAATGAAAGAAACTGAAGATGACAGACAGAAATAGAAAGACATCCCATGCTCATGGATTGGAAGAACAAATATTGTTAAAATGTCTATACTACCCAAAGAAATCTACAGATTTAACGCAATCCCTATCAAAATACCAAAAGCGTTTTCCACAGAAGTAAAGAACAAAGAATTCTAAAAGTTGTATGAAATCATAAAAGACCCTCAATACCCAAAGAAGTCTTGGAAAAGATAACAGAACTGGCGATATCACAATTCAATACTTCAAGTTATATAAGAAAGTGGTAGTAATCAAAACATTATGGTACTGGTACAAAAACAGACACACAGATCAGTAGAACAGAATAGAAGGCCTGGAAATAAATCCAAAGTTATATGGTCAGTCAATCTTTGAATAAGGAGGGAAGAATATGCAATGGCAAAAAACTTTTAAGAAATCCTAGACAGAAAACCACTGACACCTTCGAGGTTTGAGAAATCTATGGCCCAAAAAACTAGAAGTACTGAACTGGAAAGATATTTCTAATTTGCTGTCAGTCAAAAAAAAAAAAAAAAAGTAATCAATAGACAGTATGACCCAATTTCTTAAAATGTAGAGTTTGAGGGTATGTTTCTATTTTCCTAGGGGAAAAAAAAACTTTAGAAAGATCTATGCAAGTAAGGAAAAAGAGAACAGAAGGTAAAAAATATCATTTTTATTCACTAGACTTTGAAAGTGTCCAGTGTTTTTTAAAAATATAGTTCTTTAGAACTTTTAAAAAAATCAATAGATTAAATTATTTTAAAATGCCCAAACTAAAAAACATATTGTTACCCACAGGAACTGGCTCATTTATTTCTCTGTCCCCAGGGCCTTAGGTCAAGTGAACATAACTCAGTCATTGCTTTGGGTTAACTCAACAATACAAGAATGAATAGTCAGTGAATAATCATCTTATAAGAGTTCTCTACCTACATGAAGCTCTTTTTAGACAGCAAGAAGGGATTTTTTGCTTAATTACCCAAAAGGCCAATCATAAGAATCTCCCTCCGGTATTTTAAAATACTTATTGAACATAAGAAAACAGGTAAATGGAGAGGTAAGGAATCAAATATTTTCATTCTTAACAACAAAAACTGAGCCCAAAAAATGTAAACCTAGATAAAAAGGATACACTAGCATTTTAAAAAATCAATTAAAATTCCACATTCCTGACATTTCCAATGCTTGGGTTCTTGAGTAACATTGTTCAACTTTTCAATAAATATTAAGAAAGAGAAAACCATTTTTAAAAAATTTCAGTAAAACTTGCCCTTAGCAAAGTGAATGAAGACAGGTATGGTATCTATATATGTAGATACCATATATATGTATGGTATATATACATTCATGTATGGTATATATACATATACCATATATATGTAGATATATATATATATATATATACACTATATATCTATATCTATCCATGTATCTATATCTATATCTATCTATGTATATAGATAGTATATATATATATATATAGTATCTATATCTATGCTTGTATATAATAAACAGAATTTAAGTATCTACGTGTAGAAGAATAAGCAATAACCAGACTATATTGAAGGTATAACAGGATATTTGGAAACACTACCCCAGTCTATTCTTATAAAACAGTATCACAACCCCCACAAAGAATAAAATCTTATAGATATTCAATCTGAATGCCAGGCCATTCCATAAATGCCACTATATGGATGTGTTGCATGATCCTGTGCTTTAGGTCTTTTCACATGACAAGAATAATTAAAACACTACCAATCAATTCAATGATACAGAAAAATATACCGTGTTGGCAGAAAATAACCATGGATTTTTGTTTTGTTTCCTCTGAACACCCTTTGTTATTGCCAAAGAAGTTTCCATAGTGCAGAGATAGCACCTATGTTGAATCCAGGGTTGAATCTCAGCTCTAGCATAAACTGCTCTACGAGTGAGAACATGCCTAATAATGCTTGTGAACTCTAGTTCTTTCATTTGTAAAATGAGGGAAATGGTAACACGTATGTTACAGGGCTGTAGTAAACTGAAGACACAACCAAGTGAAGCTCTGAAAAGCATCAAATAATGGAACAAGCCTAATTAAATGCTAGTTTCCTTCTCCATGTACTCCTATCTATATATCATTGCTATATGAAGAAAAATAGAAGAAAAAGGATGAAGGAAGTCAGTCATTAGTTCTAACTGGATGAAAGAAATAGTTACTCTCTCACATACTTGCTATGTTATGAGGCAAAGTTTTAACCTTTCTATCAGTTTCCTCTTCTACACAGTACGCATAATAGAAGTTTCTTTGTCACAGGATTGTTCACAGATGAAATATGTTGACATTTGCCAAGCTCCTAGAATAATGTTTACAATAGAGTAACTGCCACAGAAGTGTTGGGTATTAGCAGCAGCAGTAACTGGAAGAAAATATAAATATCTACATACATAAATTATATGAACAAGGCATTCTTTGGGCATGAGTAAAGTCACTGGGGCTTGAGGAACTGTCTACCAGGAGTGTTATTTTTCAAAAAGACATAATATATTACTTATTTTTAAATATTTGGAGCCCCACCAGTAATCTGTTTCTTGAAACAAAGGTAAATTAGGCATAAACCACTCAGGCCCCATAACCTGGCTAGCCACTGAAAAGACAAGTTGGATATTAAAATATGTCTGTATATTTTTATCATACTTCAGTAAATCACAATGAACATACACTTCCTCTCACTGGAACTTCACAGATTGCAATAGGCTGGGATTACTGTTCACCCATACCTGTTGCCCCTTCCTGCAGAAAGATTGTTTCTTAGCTCCTTCAAAGACAAGCTTGGCCATGTGATAGACACTAGCCAATGAAATATGAATGGAAGTGACAAATGCTATTATTCAGCAGACACTAACAGTTGATATGACTCTCCAGTTTTGCTGAGGTCTGGGGAGAGGAGGTCAAACAGCATACTCTAGCTCCCAGTGCCTGATGTCAGAGGTGGTCACAAAGTGTGGTGCTTCTGAAAGAAGTCAAGGAAAATATATTCTGTAATGGAAAACATGCAACTTCCTAAAGCCATGAAGAATTTATTGCATTTAATGTCAGTGGTAATGGGAACAGAACAAAAACAGGTTCTTTATAGCTTAAAGGAAAATTAGGAACTCCATAGTGTTCAACTGAATTATCAGTTGAAAGAGGCCTTACAAAAACAAATCACATCATTAAAGGTTGAGGATTTATCATCATTCTTCTTGAGTGAAGGACAAGGTCTCCCTGCTGCGACTATACAGAGTAGAGGATGCCCTTCCTACACAGTGGAAATAGAGTACTAAATCAGGACTCAGTGCCTGGTTCAGAGCAGGCAGTCAATAAATGCTTATTGATTGATGGTTTGCTAGTTATTGGTTTGCATGTGGTTTGTGCAAGTACCCTTGCTAATGCTTTCTAGAAGGGTTAGAACTTAGGTAACGGGAGCAAAATTTTGTCAGCTCTCCCCAGATCACCTACTCCCTGTTCCCATATCTCCCTGCTAAAGAAAGGGCCAGAATGATATGTAAAATACAACTACCACCAAATTCCCAGGAATTGAACCCTATAATATTAATGATACTTGGCTTTCAAAGGTGGAAGTAGAAAACAAGCTAACTTAAAGAACTTTATATATTCAATCAAAAGCTAAGTGTAAACATTATTTTTTCCTCTGGAAACTATTCAGGGATAAAGTTTTTATTGAAATCCAAATAAAGTTTCTATAAAGCAGTTTAGCAGCATAGTATCTATTAATCTCAACAGAATTCAAACAGCCATGAGGAAAAGAAAAAGAATAGTTTTCTATACAGCTAACAAAGCAAAAGTCCTTGTACCTTCAATTTCCTAGTAATTAAAAACCCAGCATGTCCTTACACAGATATAATCTACTTGGCCTTACAGTACCTTCTCAGGGTTGACAAAACAAAGCAACACTTGGCTTTAATTTCTAATTCACTGTTCTCATCTGCCAATTCAGATTAAAAGCAATTTATTACAGATAACTAATATCATATTATCCATGGCTTGAAAGAAAAGAAAAAAAGAAATGAGTGCATTTATTGGTGTTTGCGATACCAAAGGACCATTTCTCTTCTCCCTAAAGAAGCAGTTAACTCTCCACAGCCCTGGCCCAAATTGTTACTTCTTCCTGATCTGCCCATGAAAAGTATTTGAACTATCACCCTCTTCCTGGATCTCAGTGAGAGAAATAGGATAATTTGATAACAGGTGTGAGAGAGGATGTGGTGAGGAAGAGGATGTAACCCAGGGAAATCTGTGAACTTCCAAAATTAAACTATATACACAGTAGTGTGAGGCTCAAAAAATTCAAGACAGATAGCAATTGGCTAGGATAAGAATGAACTTCATTTTTCTTTACTTTATTGCTGGGGAGAACATGTTCCCTAAGTACACATAGGGAAAGTCACTGACACACAGTGGCAGAAATTGAGAGTTTGGGAGAAATTCTGAAAGTATCTTCTGGTCCAATCATGGGGACATGTGGCACGTACATGAGGACTGAATGTTGAATGACTGTGATTATGTCACCAAACCGTGATGTTCATTAGCAGAAACATCATTTGAAAGGACTTCGTAAAACACCTGTAATAAAGTAGGTGCACAGTGGAATACTGTTGAACTGAACTGCATGAGAGAATGAGAATTTAGTACCTTTTCTTTCAGTTCTCACTTTCTGCAGACCTAGGGTAGAAGAACCAACTGAAAAAGCATCACAAAAACATGTTTGAGTGTGGACAAGGCTCAGGGTACCAACAGAGAATGCCAAATCAAGCAAGCCTAGGAAAAATGACAACCATGTCTATCTCTTTTAACAACTAGTCCCAAGATGAAGATTTTGGGACATAAGAGTTTTTTCACAAGGGATAATTTGCTTCAAACAGTATGGTACTGGCACAAAAACAGACACATAGATCAAGAGAATAGAATGGAAAGCCCAGAAATAAACCCAACTAATCTTTGAAAAAGGAGAGAAGAATATGCAATGGGAAAAAGATGGTCTCTTCAACAAATAGTGCTGGGAAAAATGAACTGCTACCTGCAAAACAATGAAACTGGACCACTTTCTTACACCATACACAAAAATCAACTCAAAATCGATTAAGGACCTAAATGTGAGACCTGAAGCCACAAACATCCTACTAAAGAGCACAGCCAGTAATTTTTCCAACATTGGCTGTAACATTTTTCTTGATATGTCTTCTGAGGCAAGGAAAATAAAAACAAAAATAAACTACCGGGACTACATCAAAACAAAAGGCTTTATACTACTGAATGAGAGGAGATATTTGCAAATGACATACCTGATAAATGGTTAGTATCCAAAATATATAAAGAACTTATACAACTCAACACCCAAAAATAAATGATCCAATTAAAAAATAGGCAGAAAAGGGGCACCTGGGTGGCTCAGTCAGTTAACCGTCTGACTTCATCTCAGATCATGATCTCAAGGTTCGTGGGATCAGATCCCATGTTGGACTCTGTGCTGACAGCTCAGAGCCTGAAGCCTGTTTCAGATTCTGTCTCTGCCCCCACTTGTTCTCTCTCTCTCAAAAATAAAATAAACATTAAAGCAATTTTTAAAAAATGGGCCGAAAACATGGACAGACATTTCTCCAAAGACGACATCCAGATGACATTAGACACGTGAAAAGATATTCAACATCACTCATCATGAGGGAAATGCAAATCAGAACAAAAATGAGAGATCATCTCACCCCCTGTAAGAATGACTAAAATAAAAAAAAAAACAAAACAAGAAATAACAAGAGCTGGCTAGGATGAGGAGAAAAGGGAACCCTTGTGCCCTGTTGATGGGAATACAAACTGGTGCAGCCACTGTGGAAGACAGTATGGAGGTTCCTTAAACAATTAAAAATAGAACTACCCTATGACCCAGGAATCACACTACTGGGTATTTACCCAAAGAATACAACAATACTAATTTGAAAAGATAATATGTGCCTCTATCTTTATTGCAACATTATTTACAATAGCCAAACTATGGAAAGAGCCAGTGTCCACTAATAGATGACTGGATAAAGAAGATGTGGTATAATATGCAGAATGGAATATTACTTAACCATTAGAAAGAATAAAATATTACCATTTGCAACAACATGGATGGAGCTAGAGTATAACGCTAAGTGAAATATGTCAGTCAGAAAAAGACAAATACCATATGAATTCACTCATATGTGGAATTTAAGAGAGAGAAGCCAAGAAACAGACTCTTAACCACAGAGAAAAAAATTGATGTTTATCAGAGGGGAGGTGGGTGGGCATTCAGTGAAATATGTGATGGGAATTATGAAGTGCACTTGTGATGAGCACTGAATGATGTATGGGTTTCCTGAATCACTTTATTGTACAACTGAAACTAATAGGACACTGTATGTTGACTAGACTGGAATTAAAACTTAAAAAAATTGAACTACCCTCCAATCCAGTAATCACACTACTAGGTATTTACCCCAAAAATACAAAACACTAATTCAAAGCGACAGATGCATCCATATGTTTACTGTAGTATTATTTTCAATTGCCAAATTATTGAAGCAGCCCAAATATCCATTTATTCATGCATGAATAAAGAAGATGTGGTATATATACATACAATGGAATATTACTGACATCAAAAAGAATGAAATCTTGTCATTTGCAATGACATAGATGAAGCTAGAAAGTATAATGTCTAGTGAAATAAGGCAGTCAGAGAAAGGCAAATGCCATATGATTTCACTCATATGTGGAATTTAAGTAACAAAACAAAGGAGAGCCAAAGACAAACCAAGAAACAGACTCTTAACTATGGAGAACAAATTGGTGGTTACCAGAAGGGAGTGAGGAGTGAAATAAGTGATCAAGATTAAAGAGCAGACTTGCCACGATGAGTATTGAGTAATGTATAGAATTGCTGAATCACTATACTGTACTCTTAAAACTAATATAACACTGTATGTCAACTGTACTGGAATTAAAATTAAAAACTTAGTAAAACCAAAACAAATTTGTTTTTTCAAAAGTTGGGCTCAAATTATGGAGAACTATATTGGTGTGTTATTCTTTTTTTTTTTTAAAGTTTTTATGTCTTTATTTTATTTGGAGAGAGAGAGACAGAGTATGAACGGGGGAGGGGCAGAGAGAGAGGGAGACACAGAATCCGAAGCAGGCTCCAGGCTCTGAGCTCTCAGCACAGAGTCTGAAGTGGGGCTTGAACCCATGGACTATGAGATCATGACCTGAGCCAAAGTCAGATGCTTAACCGACTGAGTCACCCAGGTGTCCCTGATATGTTATTCTTTAACAAAATATCCCTAATGGTACAGATTGAGGGATGGTTTAGTTCTAGTCTTAACTGAATAATATCTGTTTAATATTGATAGTAGACATTGCTATTCTCAAAGTGTATGAATTCCCACAGTCTTAGAATTTCAAGAAAAGAATACTGTAGCAGGCATCTTTTACAACCAGAAAAGCATTTGTGGACCAATTCTTTAGTTTTTGTACTTGATGCTTTTTTTGTTGTTGTTAAGATGAGTCAAACTTTCCTTCTCTACTGAATTACATGTGAATCTCATTTACAGCATCTATAGTCCAAAAACCAGAAAGTACTGAGACTTTTTCATGTTAGGTTTATAAAAATAGCCTCATTACAGATACAGAATAGTTTTACTCTTCATATCATGGAATATCTTCTCTGTATATTCACAGTATGGTCCTATTTTAGGATGTTAAATAGTTTTTGCTCTATTACCTTTAGGCTTTTTAGTGAAAGCACAGACATTAGAGCCACTTTTAATGGTTGACATTCAAAACAAATTTTTACCTGAGTTTTGTATTTTACCATACTAAGCTTCATTATTAGCCTCATCAGTTCAAAAACACAAACACATCCCATGCAAAACTGAGTTTCCAAAGGATAGCTAGAGCATTTTATGATAATCCGAATCAATCTGAATTACTATAGCTATAAAATGCACTTCCCAAGGTGGCAAATGAATCAAGATTAGTACTGGTCTCAAATAACAATTGGAGACCATATAGAAATTGATATAATTCCACTTTTGAGAGTAGTCAAATGTCTAAAAGGAACACAGAGATCTCAAAAAACAAGATGATATGTAGAACAACGGTGGAAGAGCAGAATATAAAGACAGAAGGTGCTCTGAACTCCCAATATGATGAGCTTGCCTAATTAATTCAAGATTTAGAAAAGAGGTCTGAGAACCTCACAATCACTGGAATATAATTTAGAACTGAAACAGGTAAAATTCTGGACATATTGCTAGGAAGAAAATATGACACTTTGGTCAGGTGAAAATGACCATATGCTTGAATCTGGAATACTGCTGAGTGTTGGTGTGTATCCTGTAAGTTATGATATATAAGACACATGATAAAAGAGATAAGAAGTTAGATTACAGTCTGAGCAAGAGATTCAATTAATTAATACATTAATACATTAATGTTCCATTAATACATTTTAGGCCTTGATATAGTAAAACATTCAAAATTACATGCAAAAATACTAAATTCTGAGGATGTGGAAAGCCCCTCAACTTGTCTGAGAGGCAGATCATTTCAGGGAAAGGGACTTCACTGCATGTTGGGTTGAAGAATATTTAGAAAACCTTGCTCACCCAAGCTGGCAATACCAAAATGTCCACCCTTCAGCTGCAGGGAGCTTATTTCTAGAAGGTACATTTAATTCTGTCCTCCACTAGCCAGAGTTTCTTTTTATTGATGGTACATGCCATAATCTTGCTTTTCAATAGAGTAGTGATTCTCTTTGGGTGAGCAAATCTCCAAGAATGTGGAAAAAAACCAGAAATAAGTGTGATTTTGGACAAGTTGGCTTTATGTCCACATAGCAAGACCTCTTGAAATGACTACGTAATTTTGTGTGTGATTTATTTAGAATGTTTAGAATAGTTAAAGGGATGTTAATCTCAGCATTTATAAGTCAATGTATTAGATTACAGAAGATACCATGGGTTTAGAAAGATTATATTAGCCAGAATCACAGACTTGTCTAATTACGGTGTTGCATGTGGGGGAATAAAATTTACTATTTTTGTAATTATAACTTGTATGTCTACAAAGGCTTCAAAGATCAAATGTATAAATGGGGAATTCTGTCAAAGTTATAAAAACAAAGTGAAAACAACATTTAAAAAAATTAGGACATTTGTACATAAAGTAAGATCTGTACATTGATTAAAAGTAGGCTGAAAGAAAAAATATAGCTTAAGATAAATAATAAAAATAAAACTTAAAACTAGGGTTAAGATTTATAACTTTGAACACTACATACTAATGAAGCAAACATAATATAATATTCTTTTCTATGATCAAAATCTCCCCTTGGGCAATAAAAGCCTACTGGTACTCAGAGCAACAATAAGAGCAAATGTGTGCTGAGCACATGCTCATGGAAGGTCTGTGTTTAGTACTATAAAGAAGGCTACAGGTTTCTGTCACAAGTTGCTCAGAGAACTAATAAGTAGGATACTAAAACACTACACCAAAAGCCAAAATGTGAGAAATGACTCAAACACATGGACTCTAGAACAGCTATTTTTCTGAAAAACAAAACATTTTACAATTATAAATGATGGCATAGTGATGTTTCAGGTGGCTAAGCCTACAAGAAAGTAGATTTCTGGGAGAGTCTTCTTTAAAGCATGAAGAAGCACATTCTCATTCATCACAGAAAAGTACATGTGACAAACTCCTTATTCAAAGTTCCTAGTTATTTTAGAAACCCTAGTTCCCAGAAATACATTACAGTTCAAATATATTCTCACTGACTTGACCATGTCCCTATTTAGAGCCTTATTCAATACCATATATAGGTTCAGTTGTTTTCCAAGAATTCATCCTTGAGTGGTTCATTTGAATTTGAAAGAACTATGTATTATATATGAAAAATGAAACCAATATTAGAAAACACATTGCAAACTCTACTCAAATGCAAATATACAACATATTGGTTTTTAGGTAACTATTTAGAATAAACATTCAGTACTTATCTGTTGGTTAATATTTCTGTGAATAGATGTAAGTAGGCAATAGAAGATTTTATATTAATCACTTTCCTTGATTTGCAATAAAGGAATGCAAGAATAAAAACTGGAAATAATTTTCTAAGTCTCTAACATTAAGAGTATTTTTTGAGAGAGAGACAAAGAGAGAGAGAGAAGCAGAGAGAGAGAGAGAGAGAGAGAGAGAATGTTAAGCAGGGTTGACATTCAGCATGGAGCTCAACTCAAGACTCGATCTCATGACCCTGAGATCATGACCTGAGCCAAAATCAAGAGTTGGACATTTAACCAACTGAGCCACCCAGGTGCCCCAAGAGTATTTTAAATCATGCTAGGTGGGCCTGGGTGGCTCAGCTGGTTAAGCATCCCACTTTAGCTCTGGTCATGATCTCACAGTTCGTGGGTTTGAACCCCACATCAGGCTCTGTGCTGACAGCTCAGAGCCTGGAGCCTGCTTCAGATTCTGTGTCTTCCTTTCTCTCTGCCCCTCCTCCGCTCGTGCTCTCTCTCTCTCTCTCTCTCTCAAAAATAAATAAACATTAAAAACTTTTAAATAAATCATGCTTTTTCTTTTGATAATTTCTGAAATTAATCACTAGAAATCATTTAATTCAGTTAAAACAATAAGCTTTTTCATACACTTAGTATTTATGATTTTCGAATGACTTGCCTTCCCAGTTTTTACTTCATTTTTTACTTTATTTTTACGTTCTCGTTTGCATTTTATTAGCAACTTAAAAGTCAGGGTTATTATTAAGGCTGTTTTAAAAATAAATTTAGACATAATGAGAGAAAATCAACTGAGTTAAATAAAACTTGAAATTGCTTTAGAGGATATACACACAACCTTAGAAATAAATATACAAATTAATTTTAAATGTCAAATAACCTGACTACATAAGGTACTTGTGAAAATATTCTAAAATAACCAAAGGTAAAATGTGGCAGGTGATTGAACACATATGGAAAAACACATAAAATGTGTTTAAGAATGTTTTGCTACTAAGGATTCTACACTGAGAAAACAAGTTTTCCTATATATCCCATTTGTTATGGACAATGTCCTTATAATATCACACTCTTGGGGACAAAGTATTCACGTCTTCAATCTTGTCACTGGAACAGGGAAACTAAAATAAACAAGCCCTTTACTGCCAATAAAAATATTTTAAAAATCAAACTAAATATTAACTGCTTCAAGTCTCTTCCTGGGCTAAAGCAAGGTACGTACCTATAAGTAAATAAATACCAAATAAATAAAAACTAATTTTGGTTACTAAAACACCAGTAGTTCAGTGCTTAAACTTGAGAACCTTCTTTGAATGAAAGTTTTAAATTTGCTTCACCATCAGATCGATGACATGTTACTATTATTTTCCCAGAATTAACTCTTAACATCACATAATATTTTTGTGATTTAAAAAAAAACTATGATAAAACTTTAAGCAATTATTAAAGTGACTTACTTTCTTCTTTCTTGCTAATAATGGCAGGTAGGGTGTAAATCTGAAAAACAAAGGAATTCTGATCAGTTAATGACCCAGCACAGAAACAGGGAGATATTGGTACAATGATACACAAAGGGAGTATCTTGATTTCAGGATCTTACAATCAGTGTGTCCACAGCGCCATCTCCCTACCCTGTCCACCAACCGTGCTTCCCAACACTTTCCATCATGGCTGTCCAGCCCTGGGCAAAGTTCTACCCCATTCTATCTGATTTATATATTTCCTTCTATCACCCAACATGGTACATAGTATGTATTCCTTCTTCAGGAAGGATTTCATAATAGACTTTACCAGATTGCTCCTTCCTCAAATTATCTTCTTAGCGTTCTGTTCTCAACATGTACAACTTTGTACTTGAGCTATCACACTGTCTTCTAAATTTGCTTTAGGTCAGGGTTTACTTCTCACCTATTAGTGGCAAAGAATCAAGTCCTTTTGTTTTAATTTTTAATCTGTAATTGCCTGATGCTTTTGTAAGTTATAATAAAATTAA
The DNA here is from genome assembly GCF_003009895.1 of Hyaena hyaena. Taxonomy (NCBI): domain Eukaryota; kingdom Metazoa; phylum Chordata; class Mammalia; order Carnivora; family Hyaenidae; genus Hyaena; species Hyaena hyaena. The sequence continues at coordinate 409,396 of NW_024081650.1, forward strand.
AACATAATAAACATTATGAAGAATAGCCACAGAGTCCAAATTTTTTATTATTAAACTCAATAGATGTAAAATGACTACTCCAAATTACTATAAACTTTTCCAGATGTTTAATCATAATTTCTGCACTCATTTTTATTGTGGACTGTTAACAGTTTGAGGAATGGCCTCAAAGCCTAGGGACCACACTTTATATAGTTCTGTTGTTACACAGGTACTCTGCACAGGGTTTGTCAATTAAAGGATAGTTCTCAAGGGACAGAGTAGGGCCTCCTATTTTCTCTGTGTGCTTATACCTCCAATGATCCAATGTAGTGTTCTTCATAAAGAAAACAGACAGTGATCGATGATGTATTTCTTTTTTACATAAGCCTCCCTAATAATTTAAAGTAAACTATCATGGCCATATTAAAATAACTATTAAAACAGGGAAGATATGGATGGGAGGAAAAATGTCAAGCCACAAGGCAGTTTACCAGGTGAGACTTTTAAACAATGATACAGACCACAGGATTAGTTCTCACCCTAAACCTCTGCTCATCACACTGATCATAAAGCCTAGCACAGGCCTTGCAAAGACTGGGGACTTAATTATTAACTGAATAAAATAATCAAATCAGCATAGCCAAATTCATGGTAAGTAATTTGTTAAAAAGTAATTTTAGGATTTTAAATTAGTCCTGGAAGTTCCCCTGAGAAATAAATTAGGAAGTTGGTGTTATGTGCCAGTGAGTGAGACAACACTAGTAAAATAGTAAGGGTCTCTACTCTTCTGATTTGCTGTATTAATATGTACGACACACATAAAAAAATCCAGATGTACTCTGTAATTAGAACATAAACTCTTAATTTTTTAACAATTATTTATTTATTTGAGAGACAGAAAGAGACAGAGCATGAGTCGGGGAGGGACAGAGAGAGAGAGAGAGGGAGACACAATCTGAAGCTGTCTCCAGGCTCTGAGCTGTCAGCACAGAGCCCAACACAGGGCTCAAACCCATGATCCATGAGATCATGACCTGAGCTGAAGTTGGACACCTCAGGTGCCCCTAGAAGAATAAAATCTAAATTCTTACTGGTTCTTTCCCATCCATGGCTTCGAGCCAGAGTTTCCGATTAGCTTCTGAGAATGCCTGCAATGTGATGATTCCATGCCTATTAAAAATAAATGTTTTATATATTTAATTATTTCTGTTATGTCTTCACACATTTATTATTTTTGTGTGTTTTATAAGGTGAAGGTGAAATTTTAAGAAAAAGAAGGAAAGAAAAAGTGAAAAGAGGGGGGAAAAAAGAAAAGAGAAGAAAAACAGAATTTAAAAAATGAAAAGAAAAAGACTGACTTTCCTTTCAGAAAAATCACTGTGGGAACATACACACACACATAGACACCCTCCCCCCCCCACACAGACACACACACACATAATTCTAATGGTTACAGGTAATAAAATCATTGGTTTAGGTATGACTGCCTGAAGGAGGCCAGTTTCAAACTATTTCCCATGAAATGGCCAAAAAGCATGACCTAACATTCTACAATATGAGAATGATTAAGATTATGACCCCAATATGGTACAATCTAGCCACTGAAAATAATTACAATGAGTATATAGTAATATGAGAAGTTTCATATCATACCTAGACAATTATTAAGAAGACACTAAAACCAAAGTGTTTATCTATACCATGATCACAATATTAAAATTAATTAATTAGAAACAATTTTCTCATGTACCCATTCTGAAATAGTTAACTTGAGGATGTAGTTTAAGAGAGAAAGAGTGAGCAAAGGGAAGGAAGAAACCAATATAAGACAGAAAAAGACAGGAAATCCTGAAATAGTAAAATTGACGTAGCTAACTATGCAAATTATCCAGAAAATAAATTTGAAAAGAAATTAAAGGATTCTGTGAAGAGATACATTGCGGAGGAAATTTCACTTCAATATTGTATGATTAAAAATCAGTATGACTTACAACTGTGATGAAGGCATATTATCCCTTTTGTAAACAGGAAAACAGATCATTAGAATGACAGGAAAAGGAAAAATATACGTGAAGATCGAGATCACTTGATCTTAAAAAATCTAAGCCAGTATAAACGGAAATAATAAAATAATAATCAATATTTGTTGGCTGTTTATTATATGCCAGGTACTATGTTATAAAAGCTACCTTTCTCATTTCATTTTATCCTCATAGGAACCCTTTGAGGTGGGTACTTATTATCCTTACAGATAAGCAAACTAAATCAGAATTTAACAGTATGCCCCATGGTTACAGAACTAAAAAGCGCTGCTGAAATAAAGAAAAATCACTAGCATTTTTGTATTTGTCTACATAGAAAATCCAGAGGTTCCTACCACAAAACTATTAAAACCAATAGGGAGCTGAACAGCTATGCTGGATATATAGTGATATATTAAAAAAATTAACAGCCTTTCCATACAGGAGCATCAAACATTTGGGAAAAATATATACTAATGAATTCTATTCAAAATTGCAATAAAACGAAGACACTCAAGAATAACTAAAAAATGTAAATTGTTCAAAGAGAGTTCAACTGTCCATCAATTAATTAATAACTTCAATGCTACCCCAAGTCAAAACTCCAAAGGACTTTTGTGGAAACAAAGGGAAACTTAATCAGTAGATCCATAAAATGTAAGAACATAGGGCCAAAATATTTAATACAGTTTTAAAGAAGCATAAAAAATGGGGGCCTTGCCCTAGTAGGTAGTTATAAGCGACATATATGTAAACTATAGTTTATAAGATTATATAGAGTAAGCATTTTATATAGTGCATACACACAAAGCTAGAGTATTCAGATAAGAATGGTAGCAATGCAGGGGAAGAAAAATAGATCATGGAATAGAACAGAGATCAAGAAATATACCTGCCCTTATTTAGTTTCTGTTCTTCCTGTATTGATACAAGAAGAGAAAAACAACAACAACAACAACAACAACAAAACGTAGAGCTAAATATCCCCCCTAGGTTATAAACTCACATGTGCAACATTTATATCTGTACCAATGCCCCAAGGTTAAGAATGTCCAGAACAGTGCTCTGCACAGAGCAGGCACTGAATTTCACTGGCTGAAGGAAACTAATGGGATTTCCAGCTATGTCTTATTATTCCTAGGAAGCAAGGCTACCAGTCTTCAAAAGTCCACAAAAAGGCTTACCCAGGCATGGTGAACAATGTTGTCAGGATCATTCATAGTGATGGGAACTCAAGTCTACCACAAATCCCCTAATGTTATTCATGTTGATTTCCCAAGTTCTTCTTTAAGTGATGTTGCTTTTTGCTAGCATTCTGTGTCTGATTTTTTTGAGAGCATTATGCAATATATATTTGTTGAATAAACACATAAAAGAATGAAATAAACATGCACACTGTTTTTAAAGACTGAAATACAAGTACTTGTATACTGTTTCATGCTTATATCTAAACACAGAAACAAATATTTTAGCTTATTAATAATATAAAGTAAAAAGAAAACCTCAAACCTTTCAACTACTTCTATGTCAAAGCAGAATCGTTTGTCAATTGAATCTGTCTTTCGTCGGATACAAGATTTCAATTTAAACATTTCTGGTGAACCAGTAACAAGGCCATTCTGAAACAAGAAAGGGAACACATTATTGATGTGATGATAAAGGCAAATGAAAAATATTAAATATGCTATCTAAGGTTGCTTGCATTAAAATGTTAATTAAAAAATGTTAACTTAGGTTATATATAAAAGTCATAATCACATCCTGTCCTCTGCAGACTTTTTGCCTCATGCTAACTGCTCAATTATAATACAAATTGTTTTTTAATAAGTTAATCACATATACTCATTTTACTTAAAGAATTTTGTGGCATGCCTGTCTAGTGATCTTAAACAAATGTACTTATGTTAAATAGCACTACAATGTACATTGTTTAGGACTTCAGATTTACAAAAGGTATGACATCATAGTTACCTTAATATCACAATTAGATATACAAAATGCTTGTCAGGATACAACACTGTTGCCCTAAATCAAATGCCCTAGGTTGCTAAGAGATTAGTACTGTTTCTCTGTGTGTGTGCATACGAGCAAGTATGTGTGAACATGTGTGTGTGTTTGTGGGTGTGTATTTAGAGTCTTATAGTATTAAATGACCATTGGCTCAAAGTCTCAAGAGAGCTACCAAAGTAACACATTTCTAGTATTTACTTGGTATAAATGTACAGCTGTCATACACAACTCATGACTGCACTGCTGATAATTGCTACTCTGCTAGTGAAACTATAATTCTTTGGAAAAGATCCAACACAAGCCAAAACCATAAGAATTCTCTTCTATATATCTGAGACACCAGTCACCTTAAGGGAAATATTTACCTAATGTCTGGTTAATTCTACTATCTTTGGTTTTACAAAGATCATAGATTTATTTATTAACAGAAGTTTGGTTTGGTATACTTGTTAACAGCTCATTGACTGTCACATAAGCTGGCTTTCAGGCAACATCTTTTCTTATGAAATCTTTAAAGTACAAACTAGCATGATTATAGCACTTAACTTCTCATGATGGTAGGAATTGAAGGTTACTTTTGCTCTGGTATGTTCTCCTTTATATTCTGTCTCTCCATTTGAATTTTTAGACTCTACTGAATGCCCAAGCACAATAAGTTTCAGCTGATGTATTTGAGTATATATCTAAGTTCGATCAACACTGACCTCTGCTATGATCTATACCACAAGTTAGCCAGGTGAGTCACTTACCTTGATTTTCTAATCTTGTAAAATAAGGCTAGATTAAATAATCCTTAGGGTAACTCTCAGCTCTAGGATTCTTAGATGATATGGGCCTAATTATCTAATTCTTAAGTTCAGTCACTTGCCATATTCATGTCATAACTCACAAAAAGATTATACCTTATATACAATAAAGGTGTTGCACTCTGTAGCAGTAGCACTTCCTTATATAAAGCACACTTTGTTCTATATTGTTCACTAGCCATGCGAGACATTCAGTGACCAATTTATTTTTGGAGCAAATAGGCATCAATTGATTTCTTCTGAGAAACTTTGCTGGCCAGCATTTCAGTAAACAGCACACAGTTTCAAAGAGGAAGTGGCATGTAGGGGCAAAAGGCAGCCTCCCACAGAGGTCACCTGGAGGAAAGATGCAGAGTCCTTGAGCCTGGTCCAGCCACCAACAGTCTCTACTGGGCTGCCAGCCACAAACAACTCTGCTGCCAGGGATGTGGGTGGACACCTCTGTGGTCTCCTGAAGGATCCCTACATTGAACTCCACTGCTTATAAACATTCCACAAGAAGACGAAGGAAAATCTTGGCCATTCTTTTCAAGTCATCAAGATCATGGAGCTTTGAGAAGACTTTTTTGAATTTTCGATTTTTAAAAATTATTTACATGTTTATTAGAAAAGCAAGCACATGTGATTTTGTTTTGTTTTGTTTCCATTACTTAACTAATAAACTCAGCTAAAAAAAAAAAAAAAGAAAACTCACCATTTTCCCACTGGATTTCATTTCTGAAACACTCATTGTAAACGTTTTACTTCCCTTATCATATGTACAATAATGTTTAATCCATGTAAAACCAAGTGGTCCTGATGTAAGGAAACAAACATTACAGATTGTTAATAAATGGTTTGTGTCTAAGTTTGTACAATTTTTGATGCTATGATACACAACTGAGTGTCTCCACAGGCCATGCAAGTTTAGAATATTTACTGTGAGAAAGGCCAGCGTGGGGAAAGCGTGGTAGAGGGTAAAGTGTCTTGCAACCAAACAGCATGGCTCTACTTGTAGCACTGATACTCCTCTGTAACTCAAGAGTTACTTTAGATCTGAATTTCAGTTATCGCAGTAAAAATGACATATCTTACATTCCAAAGAGGTGGGAACAATGAGGAAGAGCTGGAGTTACTAGAACTGATGTCCTTATTTCTATCCTTGTCCTTTATTCTTTTTTTGGGGGGGGGGGAGGGGGGTAGCTATTATTTTTATTCCAGATCTTTCTTCTCCAGAGATTGTTTTACTTAAAATCTTAACAAAATATAAAAAGCAACAGACAAAAAAAGTTCTGCATTACATGAGAAAAGATTGCGTAACTTTTAATGATGTCTGAAAGCACCAAACCTCAACTGTTTGCAATCAAATACAAAAGCTACCTACTAGTCATAAAAGCCCATTCGAATTCTCCAATTCAATGTATGCTCACACTAGAGCTTTTAGCATTTTCTTTGCCAGTTTTATAAAGGTATTTAGACTTTCTTCGGCAGCTATTTGGAGTGTATCAGTATGCCTTGTCCTTTATTCTTAAAACTGCCAGAAACTCTACTAAAACTTTAGTCAGGCCATTTCATCCACTTTGTTTAAAACCCTCCAGTGGTTTCCCACTTCACTTCAGGTAAAAACCAAAGAGCTGGGGCGCCTGGGCGGCTCAGTGGGTTAAGCATCCAACTTTGGCTCAGTCACGATCTCACGATTTGTGAGTTCAAGCTCTGTGCCAGGCTCAGTGCTGAGAGATCAGAGCCTGGAGCCTGCTTGGGATTCTGTATCTCCCTCTTTCTCTTCCCCTTCCCCACTCATGCTCTGTCTGCCTGTCTGTCTGTCTCTCAAAAGTAAATAAATACTAAAAGTATGAACAGTTCAACAAGGACTTAAAAAATCGAAGAGCCTATTACTATACACAATGGCCCCACATGATCTGACCCCTCATTACTGATCTGGCCTCACATCTTACTACCTTCTGCCTTATATACTCTGCTTTAGCTACATTGCCCCCTTGCTGATTCTTGAACACAGGGAATGCACTTCTGTTGCAGGGCACCCTGTTCTTCCAGCCTGGACTATTTTTCCTTCAGTTATCTGCATGGCTTGCATTGTCACTTCCTCTACATCTTTTCCTAAATGACACCTTTATAACATGGCTTTTCCTGCTGAGGTTTCTAACATCTCAACACTCTTACCTTGAAATTTCTTATTTCTTTCTTGATTTATTTTCTTCTTAGTAGTTATCACTATCTAAAACACGATAAATTTTATGAATTTATTATATTTATTGTTTGTTTCTGCCACTAGACTCTAAAGCTCTATGGAGCAGGAACATGTGATGTTCTGCTCACTAGTATACACTTTTTCTTTTTGAGAGAGACATAGGGAGTGCACACATGAGCCAGGGAGAGGGGCAGAGAGAGAGAGAGAAGAGAGAGACTGAATCCCAAGCAGACTCCACACTCAGCACTAAGCCTGACACAGGCCTGGATCCTACAACCCTGGGATCATGAGCCAAAATAATCAGATGCTCAATGCTCAACCAACTGAGCCACCCAGGTGCCCTTTACTAGTATAAAGTTAATCCTTAGAATAGGTCCAGATATTGGTTGTCTATCAATAAATACTTGACAAATGAATGAAGGAATTAATTTTTCATCTTTCTAAGACTTCACTAAACTTGGAGTTATTTCCTCTTACCACTAATCTGAAAAAAAGTGAACTCAAATAACTCCTTAAAGTAAAAATAACTTTTACTTTTCATTTTAAAACAAAGTTATATATGTATAGTGCTCATCTTCCCCCCTATAAATACTGTGCAACTCTTTCCCATAGCATACCACATTATTCTCCTATATTCTCCTTAAGGAATTAGATGCTGCTGCTTCACCAGGGAATAGGGATGCACAGTGAGGTCAATATTTCCATGACTAAGGTAGAAGACTTTCAGTTTTCACACAGAGAAGCCAATTATCCTCCCGGAGTGGGCTGAGTGGGTTGAAAATGGGGTCTGTTTTCTGTACAACTTCTCCATCTAGGCTCCCATCCTGCTTAAGACCTGAATCTTTCTAGCAACAATTATCTACAATATTATTGCTGCCTTGGTTTTATAATCATATATTTAAAAGCAAGAAATTGTAATGTAAAAATACACCACTTGAGAAAAGTGTTTCATGAGCCATTTGAATTTTTTTTTCTGTAGTAACAGTGCCCTTGGTGTCATGTTTAGCTTTAAAATACTTAAACAACTCCAGATTTAAAATTATAGCTATACACTTTGTAATCACAAAGGATTGTTGCAATAAACTTCAATTCTGTTTTAGGGCCATTTTACACTATAATACTTAAGCATACTTGTTGATAATTCTGTTACATGCAGTCTAAAATACTTAAAGGCTTAGAGTTGATTAGACGAAAGTGGCTGGATAAAAATATTTATAGTGACTTTATTACTTAAGAAGCAATTTATGAGCAATAATAGTAATAATTTTTAAATAAAGCTGCTGTAATGCTCTGATGACATTTTAGACCTAGGTTGTTTTTTTCCTGCCTCCATCTTAAGTACAGAAACTTGTGTATTTAATCTTCAAGTTTGTTGTACACACATGCTACTTCCTTTAAAGTTGCTTGGCACTAGGCCAGAACAGCTGTTACTAGACAAGAAATTTTGAAGTCCTTAAAAAAGTTGGGAAAATAAAAATTTATTATATCTCTACAGCTGCAAAATAAAACAAGCTTAATTATCTTACCCAGTAATCATCTGAGGTTGCTCACATGATGTTTGTGGAATAGAAGGAAATAACATTCACTAAATACCTACAACATTTTATCTAGATATTTCTAAGGTCAGACATTATAGAAGACTGATGCACTACCTATTGCACTGAAGAGGCAGGTTACGTCAGACATTATAAAGAGCACTTTACATGTAAAAAAATATAGCCTATGAGATGGAGATGGCACTACTTTCTCCATCAATAGGGCAAGTGATCAGAGTTGCTATTTTTAGCAGAATAATAATAATTTTTAGCAGAATAATAAAACAAAACAGTTGTTTTAAGAGTCTAATGAGATAGATCTAACTTGCACAGAATAGTACATGTTCATGGTAAGTACTCTCCACCAGTACTGTGGATATAGAGACATTTTATATACATTATGTCCATTCTTGCAACATTATTACTGGATGGGTATGTGTATTTTTCTTTTATAAATTAGAATACTGAGCTCAGAAAATTGTTCAGAATAACCCAGTCAACAGGTGGCAAGCATGGAATTTGCACATAGTTCTGACTTTGGAACTCATGCTCTTCCTGTTTAAAATGAAGTCCATTAGAATGCAATTTAATGTATGCCCAGAAGTGGCTAAAAACCACAGTTCTAGATAAAGTGAGGCTTTGTGTCCAAACTGCAATGATCTACTACTATTGCCCCATCATATCCACCTCCATTCATCACTCAATTTACAGCTCTGACATTTACTATTGATCACTGGTGCTAATTGCATGTGCTTGTCTTATGCCTTCCACTATGGAATAAAGACTCTGGAGCCAAATTCTTCATCTCATCTTCTATTCCCCATAGAATGTATTCATTCAGTATATAGCAACAGTACAATCAATAGGTTTTAGTGAACTGATCTGATTTTCTTATAAATGCTTTCAAATATACAAAGGGGAAAAGGGCTATAGATATTTGTCCCTTGTATGAAAATAATTCCATGGGTGCCTAGGTGGCTCAGGTGGTTAAGCGTCTGGCTCTTGACTTTGGCTCAGGTCACGAACTCACAGTTCGTGAGTTAGAGCCCTGTGTTGGGCTCTGGGCTGACAGCTGTAGCCTGTTTGGGATTGTCTCCCTCCCTCTCCGCCCCTCTCCACTCATGAGCACACATGTGCACTCTCTCTCAAAATAAATTAAACAAAAATAATTCCAAAGGGATATAAATCCATTCATTTTCTTTTAAAATACCCAGGCAATGGCAATGGGAAGTGGGGAGATGCTGAATAGGAAAAGAAAGAAGAGAGGAATTATATTGGGGCATAAGAGCAATTTTGCAGGTGATGAATGTGTTCATTATCTTGACAGTGGTTTCATGGTTTCACAGGTGCATATATGTGGCAAAACTTATCAAACTATACATTTTAAATATTTGCAATTCATTCACTAAAGCTGTAAAAACAATGCAGGTAGATACAGAGAATGCTGAGAGGATACTTTCTTAGGAGCAGGAAAGCAACATGAAAGGAGAAGATGGTAAAGAAAGAAAGTGGGAGAGTCCAATTGTGCAAGTCTCAAAGGCCACACACCACTAAAGGGTCATCACAGGAGAAGCGCAACAAGCCAGCCTTGTAGAGGGGTGTGCTAGAAAGCACTGCAGAGGGCGGATTATAGACAGGCAAGCCTAAAGGCAGAAAGAGAGCAATTATGAGGCCACTGCAAGACTGTGGAGATGAGAGAAGGTGTGGGTTCAAAGGTTATCAAGGAGATAAAATGGAAGGAGTGGGCCCCAAGTTACAGGGAGACAATAGAGTTAAGGAGTTAAGTGATTATCTCCAGTTTCTAGCCTAAGAAGGTGGGTGACATCAATTAGAGGGATAACAAATTTCAGAGGGAAGATTAATGTCAAAAAGAGCTTTATAATAATCTAGGACTGACCCAGAGGGGAAGTCATGTATCGTAAAACACAAGATACCAACATCAGATGGCTTTTCACAAAACACTGAATTTTGTCCACTGATGCAGTCCCCGAATTATTAAAGGGCCTATGCTTATAGTCTGACCCAAATGTCCAACAACTGGAAACCAAGTAAGTAAACTACAGCATTGTCCAAGGGATGGACTCGCAAATAACAATAAACATGATGCATTTGAAAATTAATGTACTAAAGAATTTAGCTAGGTAATGCAGCTTCTTTTCTTAGGACAAAATATTGTGTCTCCATAAGGATTTTAGCAACTGGGGAATAAAAACAAAATCCAAAAAACTCAAGGCATTAAAATTATTGAGTCTTAATGAATAAAGAAATATCTTTAAGCAAGAGGATGGCACTTCCTCTAACACATGCATGTTTGTACAAGCCTCTCTATCTATTGATAGATGTATTCATTTTTCTGCTCAGCAAAACATTTTATTGATGCAAAATGTAAGCTCAATGGACCCTCAACCTGAGGTTTTCAAAACGAGTACTCAAAAATTTCTTTAGTGTCCTGAGTTAAATCCATATACCTTGCATGTAACCAATGAATAGGTTTTTTTTTTTTTTTTCAAGAAATTATGGTGAAAACAATTTATTATGATCTAATTACAGAATAGCTAGGCAGGTCATTAAATTTATTGTGACATTCAAAAGCAGCACACTGGTCAAAGTTGATCACGATGAAAGAGAAAATCCTCAAATCCAGATCTGAGCAAGCAGTACACTATCATCTAATCCATATAGTAATAGATATTTGCTGAGTTGTTAAAGCCAATCATTATTTGCTTATACACTGCTATCTGACAAATGAGCATCACCTGAGTGAGAATGTCAACCATAAAATGTGCTGGCATTTTAGTAATCATATTGCATTATGTCAAAAACTTTCACAGCCAACCCAGAATCTCTAGCTTTCCCATCTCAAACCTTTTAACTATAACATTTTACTAACTAACCAAAACAAGTTCATTAATCTATCATCTACTGATATGGAGAACTCAGAGCAGTGCTACTCTATGTGGTTTTTGAGCCTCAATATATGAGAATAGTACAGAAAGCAAAAATAAGTATTTCAAAACTTGTACAGTGATTTGGCATTACTGCAAAATCCAAGCATGTGACTTAAGTTTTACAAAGACAGATGCATAATAATAAAAATAATTGTTCCTTTACCACAAACAGTATGAGACTGGTGCATTGGCATATCTGGTTTGAAACGGTTAATTTGGTCCAACTCATTCTACTCAATGCAAGCATCATGCAAAAAGAACCCTAGTTATACAAGTTTGGATGAGTTTTTATTAATTTTTGTGAGAAAAACTTTCTTAGTATGAGGCAATTATAATAGTGTCTTGTTGTGTCTGATGCTTATTTACTAACCTCAGGAAGTAAAAGGTGCCAATCTGACATTACATAATTGCCAATTTTACTCCTAAAAACTGATGGAGCATAGAATTAAATGAAATAATGCTGTGGGAAGAGAAGAGTATTATAGTCACCAGGATGATTCATACTGATAAAGACTGTGAATTTCAATTTTTCATCAAACTTTAAATTGAGATTAGCTGTCACAATTAAATTCTAAAACTGAACTCATGTTACCGTACCATCAGTGAAGGTTGTAAGTTCCAAGTTCAATAATATGCCAACTTGGAGATCCTGATGGCGAAATGTGGAAAAACTTCCTCACTCTGATGGTGGTAGTGGGAGAGCAGACTAAATATGATAAAGCTGTAAGGAATTGTAGTCTTCCTATTTGAAGGAAAAAACACTAACCAAGTCAAATCTCACAGAAACAGAATCTTAATTATAAGAGACATTAAGTTACATCTTTGTGACTCACGTTTCTCCTGGACATAAAGATAGCCTTCCATTGTCCACTGGCTGGGCGGTCTGTAATCTTGGTTGGCAGATTTCATTCTTTGCATCAACCGCTCTACCTCTTGTCGAGTACTTTCAAAATTATTCCTTGTCTTAAGTAAATAGAAACAACAATTTCATTCCTTGTTTCCTACCAGTTTTGAGGAACTTCCAGTCTAAAGTTTTGAAACAAATGGTGAAATTGCTGCAAATGGTGCAAAGGATAACTCTGTCTGTCTCAGCACTATTCACCACATCTTTGACCGTATATGTTGAGTCCTACGGTCTGATTTTGAATTGCTTTATTGAAACTTTCCTGAATGAGCTTCTGCATGTTTGTTTGTTTTTTTAATGTGTGTGTGTGTGTCTGAATGTGTATACTATATTCCCATTTCCTACTCTAACAATCTTCCTTAACAGCCAAATCATAACATTTAAAAATATATTTATGAAACAGAGTTTTATGTTCACTAACACCTAAGGTAAAAAAGTGCATTATAGGGTTACTGGTTGGCTGAGTCAGTTAAGTGTCCAACTTATGACTCAGGTCATGATATCACGGTTTGTGAGTTGGAGCCCCGCATCGGGCTCTGTACTGAGCTAGGAGTCTGAAGCCTGTTTCAGATTGTGTCTCCTTTGATTTCTGTCCCTCCCCTACTCACACTCTGTGTCTTTCTCTCTCAAAAATAAGTAAACATTTAAAAAAGTTGCATTATATTGAAATAATAATCAGGAGGTCAGTGTATAAATTAACTCATAAAAATGAGTGGGTTTCGTAGTTCTAACATCTTCTATTACAAAAAAATATTTTACTCACATTACAGCACATTTACTTAAGGTAAGACATAGAAAGCATAAAGCCTTTCTCTCCCTTTTGTATTCAGGCCACATTATTTCAATAATGTGTTTGGAAGCAAGCAATATGTTTGGAAATATAAAAATTATCACTACCCAACTCTAAAATTTGTTATGGCACATAATACAAGAACTGAATCCCAAAGTAAGTTAGGAAAATTTTCTAAATTGCCAGTTTTTCTGCTTTTTAAACTTTTTTTTTCAAATTCTTTTAAACATAAGGATCAGAAAATTTTCCAATTCTTTACATTCCTCTCTTGTTCTTGAATTGCAGGAATTTAAAAAAATATTTTGGCCTTTATAATTTTCCCTTTTAGTATTTACAAAGAAGTCCAAATGCATTCCATATTGAAAAACAATGAAATGACTTGCGTGTGAAACTGATTCTGCTAAAAAATCTAGATAAAAAAAAGCTAAAACCCAAAATACAAATAAGATAAATCCAATTACTATTTCTCATGGGACACTCAAACTGCATAGTGCCATTTACTGAACATCTCCGCAATGGCAAGAATCAGATAAACAGTGAAAAACAAGCTTTTTATAGAAAACTAAGTGAAAACTTTCCAAACTATTTTGGCTATAGAGTACTAGATTATTAGGGTTTCAGAAATAACTTCATTCATACAAAATTCTCAACAATTAGAACTTTCCTGTCAGGTTCAATAATGCAGGAATGGGCTGGATAAGTTTTTTGTATGTTTTTTAATGTAAGTGATGTTTAGCATCTGCAAATCTGAATTTGTATAACTAAGAAACTGGATATTAAAAGGATTAGACAACTTATAAAATAAACTAACAAAAATATGATGTTTGTATATAATTCTCAATTAAGCTTTAAAGCAATTATTATGAGTGCTTAAAAACATTCAAATTCATTAATCATTAATTATTCAAATTCAAATAAAAATATCATATATATTACATACAGTTTCGGAGGAGAAAAGGGCATTCCTTCAGTGCTTAAGTACAAACTCTTAATTTCACAAACATAAAAATGTTAGCCTTTCAGAAAATAAGACTTGCCAGAGGTCACCAAGTAAAGCAATGAGAACACTGGATAAAGGCAAAAGTTTCCAACTTTCCAAGTATCTAGTATGTAAATCTCTGTAATACTTATTTCTATGAAATTGGCCACCATAAGTTTTTCTAACATATGATTAGCTCATTCCTTGTATACTTTTAACCAGGAGCTAGAAAAAAATGTTTTAATAAATTTATTAAACAGCTTTCCTAAATTTGGTAAATTTTTGACATACTCCAAGGTTTGGCTGGATTATAATTAGTTTCTCTGTCATCATCTGATTTACTAAGGAGAAGCAATAAGAACAGCTATAGTCTTACGTTCTGCAAGTTGAACTGAAGCTGTTGCTTATATGGTGCAAATTCCTGGGCAAGTTCGTATCCCTCGTGGTAAAAAGTAAATAAACCCTGCAGGAATGACAAAAGCTGCAAAAACAGAGAAATGTAAGAAACTATGAAAATATGTTTTTAAAAAAGATGACCATTAAACATAATAAACTGGGAAATTCTATCTCATTCTAACTCCTCAACCTAATAAATTTTCAACCCCCTTTGTTTGGCAAAGCAGACACTAGAGTTATGAATGTGAAACAAACCACAAAAGCTAATTTTTACTCATTTTTGGTAAACAGTGACAGGGAGAGTTGTTCTATTAACTATCCTACTATTCAAATGCATTGAAAAAAATATCAGGGACGGACCATTAGGATAAAGGCCAAAGTGACATAGTTCCTACCTTAGAAGAGCTTCTAACCCAAACAGAGAGATAAAATGTGCAGATTTGAGGAAGACTAAACTAGTAAATTAGAGATAAGGAGTACCGAAGGGGAGGAATAAGAGTTTGGCTAGATAAAATTAAGAAAAATTTCACAAGGTGGCAGTACTGACTTGGGGATTAAGTAGACAACATTTTAGCAAGTATTAGGAAGAACTGAAAACAGAGAAAAGAGCTGAGCAACAACGTGGAACTGGACACAGATCTTTCATATAAAGAATTAGAGTAAAATCCTCTTTAGGAAATTACAATGTCTATTATCCTAACTTTCTAATCTCAAACTCACATCCGCTTATTTATTAGTGTCTAATTCATACAGCAAGAGTAGTTCTCCATTACAGGACACGGTTGTTTATACAGAGTAATTACAACTGAAAATTATTAATTTTTTTCACTGGGATTTTTATAACAAACTTCACCAATTTGATCTCTTCCTACAATAAAGGTAGAAAATACTTTTGAGAAATGACTAATGTTTTTTTAATAATTTTTTAATGTTTATTTGTTTTTGAGAGAGAGACAGTGTATGTGAGCAGGGGAAGGGCAGAAAGAAAGGGAGATACAGAAGTTGAAGCAGGCTCCAGGCTCTGTCTGAACTGTCAGCACAGAGCCTGATGCAGGGCTAGAATCAATGAACTGTGAGATCATGACCTGAGCTGCAGTCAGACACTTAACCAACTGAGCCACCCAGGCGCCCCATGTTTGTTTGTTTGTTTTTAATTCAAATAGCATATTATGTCTGTAAGCTATTATTTTACACTAAGGAAGAAACACTGTTTGAAATTTTGATATGTGACTAAACATCTCACCATTTCCTATGTCTGGGGATTCAGCTTAAGCACCAAGTGGTTTATATGTTATGATTTCCAAGAGATAACTACTGGTTCTGTCTGAAAACAAGGACATAATGCTTTTCTTCCTATAATAAGTCAACTTCTTACAAAGTTATGCTCGTGTCAGAAAGCACATACTTTCAAATTGGTTTTAAGTTGTTATGTTTAAAGACTTTCCTCCTCTTGATTAACAATTCTTGATGTCAAAATATACTGTTTTCCAATTTTAGAATTTCTTTCCACTGTCAATTATATATCAGTAGATAATTACTATCAAAATAAATATTCAATAGATTATCCTTCGCTGAAATGATGCTACAATATGTTTGCTGAAATATCCAATAATTTAAAATATAAATTATTTTATATGTGCACACATTGCAGCCTAATTAAAAAGAACTATATCTTAAAACAGGGTTAAGAGTAAGTTTAATTAATTGAGATTTGGATATACAGATTTAGAAGTTTTCAAAGACAAATAAGAAAATACTTTTTTCTTAGAAGTATACAGACAACTAGTCTTTTAAATATCTGAATAATAGTTTATGAAGTTGTTTGAAGGGGTATTTCAAACATGTATTTCATGTTTTAATGTCTATAACTGGTTTCCAATTAAACTATTTATTATTAAGTAGATGCCATACAAGGAAGATTCCAATTTTATTCTATTATTATTCTATAATTTTATTCTAATATTATCTTAAGTATACAGAATTTAATTAAACTCATAAAGAAGATAAAAATATCTGAAGTAAGTCTTCCTATAAAATACCAAATTCCCCAAGATCCTTCTAAATAAATAAATCTATTGGCATCTTCTAGCAGAATTCGGATTTGCTCAGTAGCAGACAATGCATGCTGAGCACCCACTAGGGAAAGAACAATTTGGAGTGAGGTACAAAGAAATTATCTAGCAAGAACCACCCATCTTTTCCTTTTGTTACCTACTTTGGAAGCATGTTTTGTGAAAATTTAAAAAAGACCGCATGTATGAAATAACTGCCACTAGATGGCAGTAAAGTCAAACTTTTAAAGGCTTGAATAAATACTAGTTTATTTTTATCCTCAACAAATTCCATGAGACTAAATTAAGGTAACGTAATAAGACAGCCTAAAAATCTTTAAGAATTCCATTTCCTATATGCTGTCTTCTGTGTTCAATCTGTCTGATTGAGTGGAGCGGTTTGGGAAAGATTACTGTCTCAGTTTAGCTTAAAGTAAACCTTACCTTTAAAATAATAATAACAACTAGTAAAAACTACTGAAGAAACAGATTAGGCTTTAATATTAAGTCACTTTTATCGCCAGCAAAAGCTTATATAGCACTTTATTATTCCCAAGGGTTTTAGAATCAAATAACCATTTGTCATTCCAAACACCCGACCAAATATAAACGTTGATACTACATTTACAGATAATCATTTGGCAAAAGAAAGAGAGCAAATGAAAAAAAAATCATAATTCCCCATGCCACTAATCACCAGGTTTCAAGCTTACGGACCTCCAGTTATCAGCGATACTGTGAATGACAGAGAAAAGTGAGAAGGGCTGGGGCTAGCATGGAGTGAGGAGAAGAATCCTGAAGCGACTGATGCATTAATTGCAGGACTGTTGCTCAAATTGAGAAGAACTGAGATGTAAAGCTCTTATAAGGTGATCCATTCCTTATTGCCTAAGAAGTTAATCACTGAAAATCTTAGGGAATCCATTAACAAAACTACTAGAACTGATAAACAAGTTCAGCAATGCTGCAGGATACAAGATTAATACACAAAAATCAACTTTATTTTTATATAGTTGGACTGAACAATCTGAAAATGAAATTAAAGAATCTCTTTCATAATAGTTTCAAAAGAATAAAATACCAAGAAATAATTTTAAGTATAAATTTGAAAAGTATATACTTGAAAAGTATAAAACACTGTTTAAGGAATTAAAGAAAGTTTAGATAAAAGGCAAATACTTCATGTTCATTAATTAGAAGAGTTAATACTGTTAACATGGCAATACTCCACAAATAATGTGTAGAGCGAATGCAATCCCTATGAGAAGCCTACCTGACTTCTTTATAGAAAGTTACTTTATAGAAGTGACATGCTGATGCTAAAATTCATATGGAATTACAAGGAAACCAGACCATCAAAACAATCTTAAAAAAGAAGAACAAAGTATTTAAACTCACACTTCTCAATTTCAAAACTTAATACAAAGCAATGGTAATCAATATAGTGTGATATGGCACCAGTATAGACATTAAATCAATGAAAAATTATTGAGAATTTAGAAACAAGCCCACATATCTAAGGTCAACTTATTTTCAACAAGGGCACCAAGATCATTCATTGGATAAAGAATAGTTTTTTCAGCAAATATTTCTTGGACCACTGGGTAAACATATACAAAAGAATGATGTTGGAACCATACTTCACACCACTGACAACAATTAACTTAAGATGAGTGAATAGTACGATATGTGAATTACATCCCAATTAAGGCTACTTAAAAAAAAAAAAAATTTCACTTCACATACACAGAATACTATACTGCACTGAAAGAAATCCAAATCTAATATAAGACCTCTACATTTAGGCACTGGAACCTTTAAGAAGATTGGCAACATAGGGCAAAGACATTAATTTTCATCTAATACAAGTGTCCAGCCTGTGAGTTATTAAACTGGTACTTTCCGTTATTCTTTACTCAGAGGAAACACATAAATATCTTAGATGATAGCCTCAAAATAACTATTAAGTGCTTTAAGTTTAATGCTGAGATATTCAGAGGAATTTATTGAATGGAAAAGAAAGGATATAAGAATATAATCAAATAAACAACAGGTGCTGGTGAGGATTCAAACAAAGGGGAACCCTCTTACACTGTTGGTGGGAATGTTAAACTGGTGCGGACACTCTGTAAAATAGTATGGAGGTCCCTCAGAAAGTTAAAAATAGATCTTCCCTATAAAGAACAAACTGAGGGTTGCTGGTAGGGGGACAGTGTATGATGGGTATTGGGAGGGCCCCTGTAGTGGGCACTGGGTAATGTGTATGGGTGAGGATTACCGGGTTGTTCATGTTATGCAGTACTGCACTGCATGTTCACTAATTGGAATTTAAATAAAAACTTGAATCACAAAAGTAAAAATAAAAAAATAAAGAACATCAACATTTAGATAAGGTCTTTACGCAACTGATTTCTAAAACAAAGTACAAGGTGATGAGCCAACCAAACCAATGCAACACATTTTTCTTACTTTTCCAAAATTCCATTCACTATCTAACTCCTTTTGCAAATTGCAAATTTTCAGTAGCAGTAGCTAGAACTAAATCCAAGGGCCAATGCAGATTTCAAGATAGTTTGGCTTTATTGTTTCAATTTTACAGAATAACTATTTTTAGGTTTTTAGCAAATTTAACCCCTAGGCCTAAAAATTTTGAAAAAATTAATGACATTTTCTTTTTGCTCACTATAATTTACCTTAAGTTAAATGTTGTGTATTAAAGCTAACCTATCACACTGAAAAAGAACACAAAAAGGTTTTACTTTTAGGACTGCAGGACTATATATTATCTGACTTTAATTTAATATATAGTATTTAGTAACTTAATTATTTAATTACTCAAACTTTAGACAACTCAGGATATACTTTCTAGTATACTTCATGATATAATAAGCAAAAAAGCTAAAGCATATTAAGCAGATTAAGCGAAATTTTCTTTAGCATGAGATTTGAAATTAAAGTTAGCAGACTCAGGACAGAGTTTCAAACACATTATTTTTAGTTTACACGTAATGGTTTATTTTTTGTCATTTTAAAAAAAATGTTTGCTTATTTCTGAGACAGAGAGTCTGAACTTACACATCTTGTCAAATCTGAAAGGACTTTTTTTTTAGCACTGCTTCACAGAAACATAATATGAATAAATGCAAACCAATGTGAAAATTTAAGTCTCCTAGGAGACACATAAAAAACCCACAAACCTTTAAACCAAGTGAAATTTAGTATTTTATTTAACACAGTTTATCCAATAGATTATCATGTCAATAGTTAAGCAATATAAAAGCCATTTTAATGAGATATTTTATATACTTTTTTGTACCAAACCTTTGTAATATAGTAGGTGTTTCATATTTACAGCCTATCTTATTCTAGACTTTTATTTTGAATGTTTGATAGCCATACATGGTTATTTGCTACCCTACTAGATAACATAGGTCTATAGATCACCAGTTAACTATAATCACCTTCTATGTAAGATATATAAATGGGGGGGGACCATTAAAATTATATAACTTATAAATACTGAGTTTAAAAAGTTTATTTTCTGTATCCTATAAAACAATTACATAGTTTAATAAAAAAACATAAATGCTCCCTGTTCTTCTATGTATTTGAACCAGCTTTTCCATGAAATAATGACACTGTAGGAATATTTATTTCTAACACAGTGGTATCCTCTTATCTAAGGTTTTGCTTTCTGTAGTTTAGTTACCCACAGTCAACCACAGTGTAAAAGCAGATAATCTTCCTTCTGATATTATCATTAGGTCTATAGTAACTTAACATTTTTGCACAGTAGAGGAAACAATAAACAAAACTAAAATGCAACTTGTGGAATGGGAGAAGATGTTTGTAAATGACATGTCAGATAAAGGGTTAGTATCCAAAATCTACAAAGAACTTATCAAACACCCAAAAAATAACCCAGTTTAAGAAATGGGCAGAAGACATGAATAGATATTTCTCCAAAGAAGACATACAAAAGGTTAAAAGACACATTAAAAACTTCTCAACATCACT
Source organism: Hyaena hyaena (assembly GCF_003009895.1). Classification (NCBI taxonomy): domain Eukaryota; kingdom Metazoa; phylum Chordata; class Mammalia; order Carnivora; family Hyaenidae; genus Hyaena; species Hyaena hyaena. The sequence continues at coordinate 430,023 of NW_024081650.1, forward strand.
CATTATCAGGGGAATATGAATCAAAACCACAATGAGATATCACCTCAAACCTGTCAGGATGGCTGAAATTAACAACACAAGAAACAACAGGAGTTGGTGAGGATTCAGAGAAAGGGGAGCCCTCATATACTGTTGGTGGGACTGCAAACGGTGCAACCACTCTGGAAAACAGTATGGAGGTTCTTCAAAAAGTTAAAAATGGAACCACTTTTATAATCCCTATAATCCAGCACTTGCACTACTAAGTATTTATCCAAATAAATAAATACTGATTCAAAGGAGCACATACACCCCAATGTTTATAGCATTACTACCAACAATAGCCAAACTATGGACAGAGCCCAAATGTCCACTGACGATACATGGATAAAGAAGATGTGGTATGTATACATATATTTACAACAAGATGGGCAGATCTAGAGTGTGCTATGCTAGGTGAAATCAGTCAGAGAAAGACAAATACCATATGATTTCAATCATATGGAGAATTTAAGAAAGAAAATAGATGAACATAGGGGAAGGGAAGAAAAAACAAAATAAGATAAAAGCAGAGAGAAAGGCAAATCATAAGAGTCTCTTAACTGCAGAGAACAAATTGAGGGTTGCTGGAGGGGAGGTGGGTGAAGAGATGGGCTAAATGAGAAGGGGAACAGGAATTTTCAGTATTTGTCATCTTCCCAGACTAGGGGTTGTGAGGCTGCTTAGATCTCAATGAGCCACAGATAAGCTTCAGAAGGTCCCTTAAGTCATATAAAATTTAATAAGATCCCCAAAATATCTACTAAATATGAGGTTACTAACTCATTCTAAGGGATTTAAGGACTTAGCTGTCTGACAAACAGAATTTGTAGTTAAGACTGTAATCCCAAATAAAAGTTAAAAATTAAATTCCTGAGCCTGTGTTATGGTCTTCAGTTCCTTAAATTTATCTGGTTGAAGGTTTAGGCTTATAAACTTGCCAAGTGCCCAGTTAATAGGAAAGAGTCAGGTAGCTTCAGCTGAAGGGAGAGAAGTGAAGAAGTGGCTGGGAGCCAGGCAGGGTCTAAGAACTTTTCCTAGCCTCTGCTCTGCCTCTTTCCCATCATCCTTAAGAAATCATTGATGGTTTCCCATCAATAAATTAATTTCATCAAATATATTTTAAACTGTGTCTTATTTTTCTTTTCCATATCATCTCCACTAAAACAGGAACAGACATTTTATTTCTTATTATAAATATATTTTTAAAAAACTGATATAGGAGGAAAAATATAGACTAAATCATCTTTTTAGATTACCTATGTATTTAACTACTGCTCATCTCATGGGCCTTGACATTATATATTAATGGAAGATCATCTTGACTTATAGAACTTACCTTTACTCACCACAGATGATGCTTTATGAAGATGCCTACACAGGTGACATTATAACATATTATGGTAGAACTTGGGGGGGGATGCTAAAAAAATGAGGTAAGCTTATAAAGACCAGCTACCTGTTCTTTCCTATAATGTAACTTACATTAGGGAATCCATTACTTTTTATATTACTTCATAGGGAAGTCAGGAAGATCCCAGACTTGCAAGGAAGTGGAATGGAACAAAGGATGAAATATAACCTTTTATTTTTTCCTTTTACCTAAAAGTTTAGTGGTGAGCTATATTTACATAGGTATATACAATGTAAATTCTTTTAATTTTAATTTTTCTATTAATAAACTATTTTAAGAGCAGTTTTATGTTTATTTAAAAATTGAGTAGAGAATATAAAGAGCTCTCATATATTCCTTCAGCCTCCACCCCCATACCCCCATTATTAACATATCAGTATGGTACATTTACTGCAAATGATAATCAAATAATGATACATTATTACTAACGAACATCCATATTTTACGTTAGGGTTTACCTTTTGCCTTGTATATTCTGTAGGTTTGACATGTATCCACTGTTACAGTAACCTACAGAATAGTTCTATTGCCCTAATAGTGCCCTGAACTCTACCTATTTGCTCTCCTCTATTTCTCCCTTCCCTTCTGTTTAAAAAAAAATCACAATTTTCAACTGAAAAACCATTTTTTTTATAGGATGTGTTGGAATGACTATTTTTTATGTAGGGAAACTGAAACTTACCGGCTCAACAAATTCAAACTTCTTTTTTTCTTGAACCTCTTGAATTTTAAAGACATATTCTAGTGATGCTTCATAAAAATTTTGATGTTCTCGGTCAATCTGTGTATCTGCCTAAGGAGTAAAAAGAGAGGCAAATCGTGACACAAAGAATAATTATTGATGGCTCTTATGTAGAAAAGGCCTCAAATTCTATTCTACTCCAAAATCTCTATTAAAAATTAAGTGCTACAAAAAGTTTTAATATAGCAATTTTATTATTATGTTTTAGGCATACAGAGACTAGGAAAACATAGTCCTTGCCCACCAGAGTTTACAGATCATGGAGTATAAAGGGGCAGTGGGGAGTAAGTGTACAATATTCGGTACAAAAAAGATAAAAAAGGCATCTAAATGTATATGAAAATCTATGGGATTACAGGAAAAGAAACTAAATTCAGGAGGAAAATGGTGGTGGTATGAGTTGAATCTTAAGATGAACAACTGGCAGTCAAAGATGAAAAAGTAGAGGCATGGAAGAGACTGACAGTGTTTGGCTGCAGAGTAAAAATGGAGGGCAGGAGGGTTAAAAGTAAGGCTGGCATCACACTTTAAAAAATCTTGGATGCTGTATAACAAATTTTGTATTTTAACTGAGTGAGAATCATTTGAGAATATTCAGCAGAGTCACATCGTTAGGTAAACTATTGGAAAGGGAATACTCATAGCAGAGACAAAAAATAATTCAGTGGTTATAAACTAGAGAATGATATGACACCAATGCTATGCACATTTATTATTTATAACTGCAACAAGGTTTAACTGATAAAGTGTGAGAAAGTGTTATTGAGATAATTTTTTTTTTGGATATTGCCCTCCTCTATACCCACTATCATCTTCTGATGTCCTCTTTAAAACTGACCTTGGTTTACTAGCAGAACCATGATTTTACTTTTTTTTTCCAGTTTTGCACTCTAACTGCCAGCTGAGATTACAAAAAGCAAATGAAAAGAATGGGATCTCTGGAGTACTAAGTATCCACCAACAATAATATGGGAACAGAAAATTGCTTTGTGGAGACATTTAACAATGCTAATTTTACATAATGAAGCTTTCAACCTCCACCAAAAAAAAATACTAGAATTGATAAATGAAATCAGTAATGTCACAGGATACAAACTCAAGGTACAGAAATCTGTTGTATTTCTACACACTAATCACCCAGCACCAGAAAGAGCAATTAAGAAAATAAACCCATTTATAAATGCACCAAAAAGAATAAAATACCTAGGAATAAACTTCTAACTCTGTGAAAAATGTTTGTGGTATTTTAATAGGGATTGCACTGAATATGTAGATTTCTTTGAGCAGTACAGACATTTTAATACTATTTATATTTCCAATCCATCAGCATGGAATGTCTTTACACTTTTTTCTGATCATCTTAAATTTCTTTCATCAGTGTTTTTAATTTTCAGAGTAAAAACCTCTTTGGTTAGGTTTTTTCCTAGGTATGTTATTATTTTTGATGCAATTGTGAATGGGGCTGTTTCTTTAATTTCTCTTTCTGCTTCTTCATTATTGTTGTGTAGAAATGCAACAGGTTTCTGTACTCTGATTTTCCTTCCTGCAACTTTACTCAGTTCGTTTATCAGTTCTAGCAATTGTTTGGGGGCATCTTTTGGGTTTTCAATATAGACTATCATGTCACTTGTATATATGAAAGTTTTGCTTCTTCCTTACCAATTTGGATGTCTTTCATTTCCTTTTGTTGCCTGATTGCTATGGTTAGGACTTCCAGTACTATGTTGAATAAATCCTTCTAAACCCTAGACAGTTTTTCTATGAATGGAGACTGAACTTTGTCAAATGTTTTTTTCTGGATGATCATATGGTTCTTATCCTTTCTCTTATTGATATGATGTATCATGCTGACTGATTTGTGAATACTGAACCACCCTTTCATCACAGGAATAAATGTCATGTGGTTGTGGTGAATGATTTTTTAGTGTATTGATAGATTCTGTCTGCTAGTATTTTCTTGATGATATTTACATCTATCTTCATCAGAGATATTGGCCTATAGTTCTCTTTTTTGTGTGTGATGTCTTTATCTGGTTTTGGTATCCGGGTAATGCTGAGCTCCTACAATGAAATCCAAAATTTTCCTTATCTTCTACTTTTTGGAATACTTTCATTAGTATTAACTTTCATTAAATGATTGGTAGAATGTGCCTGTGAAGCCACCTGGTACTGACTTTTGGTTTGGGGAATTTTTTGATTATTGATTCAATTTGCTTGCTGTTTATCAATTTGTTCAAATTTTCTGTTTCTTCCTGGATCAGTTTTGGTAGGTTATATGGTTCTAAGACTATCCATTTCTTCCAGGTTGTCTAATTTGTTGGCACAGAGTTTTTCATAATATTCTCTTATTATTATTTGTACTTCTATAGGGTTAGTTGTTATTTCCCCCTTCTCATTGGTGATTCTTTTGAGTACTTTCCCTTTTTTTCTTGATAAATCTGGCTAGAGGTTTATCAATTTTATTGATTTTTTTAAAGAAAAAGTTCCTGGTTTCATTGTTCTGTTCTAGTGTTATTTTAATTTCTATATCATTTACCTCTATACTTATCTTTACTATTTCCTTTCTTGTGGTGGCTCGGTTTTGTCTGTTGTTCTATCACTAGCTCCTTTAGCTGTAATGTTAGGTAATATATTACTAGCTCCTTTAGTTTGTATATCTGAGATATTTCTTGCTTCTTGAGGTCAGCCTGTATTGCTATAAACTTCCCTCTTAGAACCACTGTTGTTGCATCCCAAACATTGTGAATTGTTGTGTTTTCACTTTCATTTGTTCCCATGTGATTTTTAAATTCTTCGTTGATTTCTTGTTTGACTCATTCATTATTTAAGTAGCATGCTATTTAACCATTAAGCGTGTGTAATCTTAATTTTTTTGAGATTTTTTTGAGTGATTGACTTCTAGTTTCAAAGTGTTGTGGTCTGAAAAAAAATGCATGGTATGACTTCAATATTCTTGAATTTGTTAAGGCTTGTTTTGTGGTACAGTGTGTGAGCTATTCTGGAAATTGTTCTATATGCTCTCCAAAAGAATGAGAATACACATTCTCACATAAGAATTCTCATTCTTTTTGAGTGAACATGGGTCATTCCTGTGAATAGATCATGCACGTGGGTCAAAAATCAGCCCTTAAGAAGTACAAAAAGACTGAGAACATATGCACGTTTTCAGACCACATTGCTTTGAAACTTGAACTCAACAACAAGAAAAGATTTGGAAAGACCACAAATACAAGGAAGTTTAATTTCATCCCATTAAAGCATGAATGGGTTAACTAGGAAATTAAAAATAAATAAGAAAGTACATGGAAGCAAACACAAATGAAAGCATAACAGTCCAAAACCTTCAGGATGCAGCAAAGGCTGTCGTATGAGGGAAGTTTATTGTAATACAGGCCTACCTCAAGAAGCAAGAAAGGTCTTAAAAAAAAAAGAAGAAGCAAGAAAGGTCTCAAATAAACAACCTAACCGTATGCATAAAGGAGCTACAAAAGGAACAGCAAATAAAGCCTAAAGCCAGCAGAATGTAAATAATAAATACTAGAGCAGAAATAAACAAAATACAAATTAAAAAAGTAGTAGAACAGATGAATGAAATTAGGAGCCAGTTCTTTGAAAGAATAAAATTGATAAAGCCCTAGCCAGACTTATCAGAAAGAAAAAAGATCCAAATAAATAAAATCACAAATGGAATGGGAGAGATCACAAGCAACACCACTGAAATACAAACAGTTATAAAAGAATACTATAAAAAACTTATGTGCCAGCAAACTGGGCCATCTGGAAGAAAAGGATAAATTCCTAGAAACATACAAACCAACAAAACTGAAACAGGAAGAACAGATTATTTGAATAGACCCATAACAAGCAAAGAAACTGAATCGGTTATCAAAAATCTCCCAATGAACTAAAGCCAGTCCAGGGCTAGATGGGTTCCCAGGGGAATTCTACCAGGCATTTAAGAAGACTTGATGCTTATTCTTCTCAAACTGTTCCAAAAAAATAGAAATGGAAACAAAACTTCTAAACTCATTCTACAAGCCCAGCTTTACCTTGATCCCAAAACCAGACAAAGACTCCACTTTTTTTTTTTTTAAAAAAGGAAAACTTTTTTTTTTTTTTTACAAATAGTTTATTGTCAAATTAGTTTCCACATAACACTCAGTGCTCATCCCCAAAGTGCCCTCCTCCATGCCCATCCTCCCCTCCCCCCCACATCCATCAGTCCTCAGTTTTTGTCAGCATTCAAGAGTCTCTCAGGGTTTGCCTCTCTCCCTTTCCCCCACCATTTCCGCCCTTCTTCTCCCCCTTATTCCTCCGTCAAGTTCCTCCTAATTCTCCTATACGTGCAAACATATGATATTTGTCCTTCTCTGCCTGACTTATTTCGCTCAGCATAACACCCTCAAGGTCCATCCATGTTGCTACACATGGCCAGATTTCATTGTTTCTCATTGCCATGTAGTATTCCATGGTATAGATAAACCACATCTTCTTGATCCATTCATCTGTTGATGGACACTTAGGCTCTTTCCATGTTTTAGCTATTGTGGAGAGTGCTGCTATGAACATTGGGGTACATGTGCTCCTATGCCTCAGCATTTCTGTATCCCTTGGGTAAATTCCTAGCAGTGCTATTGCTGGGTCATAAGGGAGTTCTATTGTTAGTTTCCTGAGGAACCTCCACACTGTTTTCCAGAGGGGCTGTACCAGTTTACATTCCCACCAACAGTGTAGGAGGGTGCCCGTTTCTCCACATCCTCGCCAGCATCTAGAGTTCTCTGATTTGCTCATTTTAGCCACTCTGACTGGCGTGAGGTGGTATCTCAGTGTGGTTTTGATTTGTATTTCCCTGATGAGGAGGGATGCTGAGCATCGTTTCATGTGTCTGTTGGCCATCTGGATGTCCTCTTTGGAGAAGTGTCTGTTCATGTCTTCTGCCCATTTCTTCACTGGGTTGTTTGTTTTTCGGGCGTGTAGTTTGGTGAGTTCCTTATAGATTCTGGATATTAACCCTTTATCTGATATGTCATTTGCAACTATCTTTTCCCATTCCGTTGGTTGCCTATTAATTTTCTGGGTTGTTTCCTTGGCTGTGCAGAAGCTTTTAATCTTGATGAGGTCCCAACAGTTTATTTTTGCTCTTGATTCCCTTGCTTTTGGGGATGTGTCAAGTAAGAAGTTGCTGCGGTGGAGGTCAAGGAGGTTGTTTCCTGCTTTCTCCTCTAGGGTGTTGATAGTTTCCTGTCTCACGTTCAGGTCCTTTATCCATTTTGAGTTGATTTTTGTGCATGGTGTGAGAAAATGATCTAGTTTCATTCTTCTGCATGTTGCTGTCCAGTTCTCCCAACACCATCTGTTAAAAAGGCTGTCTTTTTTCCATTGGATATTCTTTCCTGCTTTGTCAAAGATCAGTTGGCTGTATACTTTTGGGTCCACTTCTGAGTTCTCAATTCTGTTCCATTGGTCTATGTGTCTGTTTTTGTGCCAATACCATACTGTCTTGAGGATGACAGCTTTGTAGTAGAGGCTGAAGTCTGGGATGGTGATACCTCCCGTTTTGGTTTTATTTTTCAGTATTACTTTGGCTATTCGGGGTCTTTTGTGGTTCCATACAAATTTTTGGATAGTTTGTTCTAGTTTTGAGAAGTATGCTGGTGCAATTTTGATTGGAATTGCATTGAATGTGTAGAGTGCTTTAGGTAGTAATGACATCTTAACTATATTTATTCTTCCTATCCATGAGCATGGAATGTTTTTCCATTTCTTTGTGTCTTCTTCAATTTCCTTCATAAGTTTTCTATAGTTTTCATCATACAGATCTCTTGTATCCTTGGTTAGGTTTATTCCGAGGTATTTTATGGTTTTTTGTGCAATTGTGAATGGGATCAGTTTCTTGATTTCTCTTTCTGTTGCTTCATTATTGGTGTATAAAAATGCAACCGATTTCTGTACGTTGATTTTGTACCCTGCAACTTGGCTGAATTCTTGGATCAGTTCTAGTAGGCTTCTGGTGGAGTCTGTCGGGTTTTCTATGTAGAGTATCATGTCATCTGCGAAGAGTGAAAGTTTGACTTCCTCTTTGCCAATTCTGATGCCTTTGATTTCCTTTTGTTGTCTGATGGCTGATGCTAGGACTTCCAGCACTATGTTAAACAACAGTGGTGAGAGTGGACATCCCTGTCGTGTTCCTGATCTCAGGGGGAAAGCTCTCAGTTTTTCCCCATTGAGGATGATGTTAGCTGAAGGCTTCTCATAGATGGCTTTGATGATGTTTAAGTAGGTTCCTTCTATCCCAACTTTCTCTAGAGTCTTTATTAAGAAGGGATGCTGTATTTTGTCAAATGCTTTTTCTGCATCTATTGACAGGATCATATGGTTTTTATCTTTTCTTTTGTTGATATGATGGACCACATTGATTGATTTGCGAATGTTGAACCAGCCCTGTAACCCAGGAATGAATCCCACTTGATCTTGGTGGATGATTCTTTTTATATGCTACTGGATTTGATTTGCAAGGATCTTGTTGAGAATTTTTGCATCCGTATTCATCAAGGATATTGGCCTATAGTTCTCTTTTTTTGCTGGATCTCTGTCTGGCTTGGGAATCAGAGTGATGCTGGCTTCATAAAATGAGTCTGGGAGTTTTCTACAGGCCAATATCCTTAATGAACATGGATGCAAAACTTCTCAACAAGATACTAGCAACTCGAATCCAAGAGTACATTAAAAGAATTATTCATCATAATCCAGTGGGATTTATTTCTGGGCTGCAGAGCTGGTTCAGTATGTACAAATCAATCAATGTGATACACCACATTAATAAAAGAAAGGAAAAGAACCATGTTATCTGCTCAAAAGATGCAGAAAATGCATTTGACAAATACAGTATCCATTCTTGATTTAAAAAAAAAACCCTCAACAAAGTAGGGACAGATGGAACATACCTCAACATCATTAAGGACATATACAAAAGACCCATAGCTAATACCATCCTCAATGGGGAAAAACTGAAAGCCTTTCCCCTATGGTCAAGAATAAGTTAAGGATATCCACTCTCACCATTACAATTTAACTTAGTACTAGAAGTCTTACCCTCAGCAATCAGACAATAAAAAGAAATAAATCACATATAAATCAGCAAGTCAAACTTTTTCTATTTGCACATAACTTGATACTCTATATAGAAAACCCAAAAGACTCTACCAAAAACTGTTTGAACTAATACATGTATTCAGAAAAGGCACAGGATATAAAATCAAAGAGCAGCAATTTGTTGCATTTCTATACACTGATAATGAAGCAGCAGAAAAAGAAATCAAGGAATCAACCCCTTTTACAATTGCACCAAAAACTGTAAGAATCTAGGAATAAATCTAACTAAAGAGGTAAAAGATCTGTACTCTGAAAACTATAGAAGACTTATGAAAGATATTAAGGGACACAAAGAAATGGAAAAGCATTCCATGCTCATGGATTGGAAGAACAAACATTATTAAAGGTATATATTATGCAAAGCAATCTACACATTTAATGCAATCCTTATCAAAATACCACCAGCATTCTTCACAAAGCTAGAACAATCCAAAAATTTGTATGGAGCCAGAAAAGACCTCATATAGCCAAAGCAACTCTGAAAATGAAAAACAAAACTAGAGGCATCACAATTCTGGATTTTAAGCTATATTACAAAGCTGCAGTGAAGACAGTATGGTACTACCATGAAAACAGACATACAGATCAATGGAAAAGAATAGAAAACCCATAAATTGATCCACAACTGTACAGTCAACTCATTCTCAACAAAGCAGGAAAAAAATATCCAATGGAAAAAAGACAGTCTCTTTAACAATTGGTGTTAGGAAAACTAGACAGCAACACGCAGAAGAATGAAACTGGACCACTTTCTTACACTATACACAAAAATAAATTCAAAATGGAAGAAAGACCTAAATGTGAGACAGGGAACCATCAAAATCATAAGGGAGAGGTGCCTGGATTGCTCAGTTAGTTAAGCCTCTGACTTCATCTCTGGTCATGCTCTCATGGTTTGTGAGTTCAAGCCTCTGCTTGGGATTCTCTCTCTTTCTCCCTCCCTCTCTGCTGCTCCCCCACTTATGCACACTCTTTCTTTCTCTCTCTGTCTCTCAAAATAAATAAATAAATTTAAACAATCTGTAGAGAAGAACATAGGCAACAACTTCTTTGACCTCAGCTGGAGCAACTTCTTACTAGACACATCACCAGGGGCAAGAGAAACAAAAGCAAAAATGAACTATTGGAACTTCAAGAGAAAAAGCTTTTTGCACAGCAAAGGAAACAATCGATAAGACTAAAAGGCAGCCTATGAAACGGGAAAAGATATTTGCAAATGATGTACCAAATAAAGGGTCAGTATCTAAAATCTATAAAGAATTTATCAAACTCCACACCCAAAATATAAATAATTCACTTAAGAAATGGGCAGAAGACATGAATAGATACTTTTCCAAAGAAGATATCCAGATGACTGGCTAACAGACACATGAAAGATGCTCAACATCACTCATAATCAGGGGAATACAAATCAAAAGCACAATGAGCTATCACTTCATACCTATCAGAATGGCTAAAATTAATACCACAAGAAACAAGAGGTGTTGGCAGCAATGCAAAGAAAGGGGAACTCTCTTACACTCTTGGTGGGAATGCAAACTGGTACAGCCACTCTGAAAAACCATATGGAGGTTCCTCAAAAAGTTAAAAATAGAACTACCCTATGACCCAGCAATGGCACTACTAGGTATTTATCCAAAGGATACAAAATACTGATTCAAAGGGGTACATGTACCTTGATGTTTATACCAGATTATCAAAAATAGCCAAACTATGCCAAACTATGGACTGAGCCCAAATGTCCATTGACTGATGAATGGAAAAAGAGAACGTGGTAGATATACACAATAGAATATTATTCTTTCATCAAAAAGAATAAAATCTTTCCATTTGCAACAATGTGGATGAAGCTAGAGTGTATTACACAAAGCGAAATAAGTCAGAGAAAGACAAATACCATATGATTTCACTCATATGTGGAATTTAAGAAGGAAAACAGATGAGCATGTGGGAGGGTAAAAAAAAAAGCAAGGGAACAAACCATAAGAGATAGAGATAAAGACAGAGATAGAGAGCAAACAGGATTGATGGAGGGAGGTAGGTGGGGGATGGGCTAGAAGGGTGATGGGTATTAAGGAGGGCACTTGTTATGATGAGCACTGGGTGTTATATGTAATCGATGAATCACTGAATTCTATTCCTTAAACCTATATTGCATTGTGTGTTAACTAACATACAATTTGATAAAAATAAATTTTATCAAATAAAGGGTTAGTATCTAAAAAATACTTGATAAAAAAAGAACATGTATTCTGCTGTTATAGGATGGAATTTTCTGAATGTATCTGAGAAATCTATCTTGAGCAGTGTGTCATTTGAAGCCATTCTTTCCTTGTTGATTTTCTGTTTAGATCATATCACCATTGATGTAAAGGGTATTGAGTCCCCTATTATTGTGTAGTCATCAATTAGTTCCTTAGTGTTTGCTATTAACTCTTTTATGTATTTGGGTGTTTCACCTTAGGAGCATAACTATTTACCATCTTCTTACTGGACTGTCCTCTTTATTAGTATATAATATCTTTCTTTGTCTCTTGATATAGTATTTGTTTTATTTATTTTTTAAAACATTTTTTAATGTTTTTTATTTATTTCTGAAAGAGAGAGAGAGAGAGAGAGTGTGTGTGTGAGCAGGAGAAGGTCAGAGAGAGAGGGAGACACAGAATTGGAAACAGGCTCCAGGCTCTAAGCTGGCTGTCAGCACAGAGCCCGATGAGGGACTTGAACCCATGAACCATGAGATCATGACCTGAGCCGAAGTCAGATGCTTGACCGGCTGAGCCACCCAGGCGCCCTGATATGGTATTTGTTTTAAAGTTTACTTTGTCTGATATAAGTACTGGTACTTCAGGGGTGCCTGGGTGACTCAGCTGGTTAAATGTTCGACTTCAGCTCAACTCATGATGTCACTGTTTGTGGGTTTGAGCCCTGCATTGGGCTCTGTGTAGACAGCTCAGAGTCTGGAGCCTGCTTAGGATTCTGTGACTCCCTCTCTGTCTGCCTCTTCCTCCACTCATGCTATGTCTCTATCTCTCCAAAAAGAAACATTAAAAAATATTAAGTATTGTTACTTCCTTCAGCTTTCATCCATTAACAGGATAAATGTTTCTCCATCGCCTCACTTTCAACTGCAGGTATTATTAGGTCTAAAATGAGTTTTTTATAGGCAGCATACAGATGGGCCTTGCTATTTTATTCATTCTGTCACATCGTGTCTTCTGATTGGAGAATTTAGTCTATTTCACATTCAAAGTAATTACTTATAGATATGTATTTATTGCTATTTTATTACCTGCTGTATAGTTGTTTCTGAAGATTTTCTTTGATCCTTTATATTTCTCATTTTCATGGTTTGCTGGTTTTCTTTAGTAATATATTTGGATTTCTTTTTCTTTATTCCTTGCATATTAGTGGCTTTGATTTGTGGTTACCATTAGGTTTGTATATAACATTTTCTGCATATAGCAGTCTGTTTTAAGATGATGGTCATTTAAGTTTGAACTTATTGTTTACTCCTCTTTTCCCCATGTTTTAGGTATATGGTGTCAAATTTTACAACCGTTTACTTTGTCAGTCCTTGACTGAAACTACAAAAATATTCATTTTTACTGCTTTTTTGTTTCTTTCCATCATACTCCCAATTATGGTCTTTCCTTTCACCCAAAGAGTCCCTTTCAATATTTCTTGCAGGGCTGTTTGTTGGTCATGAACTCCTTTAGTTTTTATTTGTCTGAGAAACTCTTTAGATCTCTTCTCTCTTATTCTGAATGATAGCCTTACTGGATAGAGTATTCTTGGCTGCACATTTTTCTCATTCAGCACGGCGAATATATCATACCACTCCCTTCTGATTTGGAAAGTTTCTGTTGAAAAATAACATGGTAACCTTAAGGGGGTTTCCTTTGTATGTAACTATCTTTTTGCTTGCTTCTTTAAAAAATCACTGTATTTGCCATTTTAATTATAACATGTTTTGGTGTGGGAGGCGTGGGTGACTTAGTTAAGTGTCCAATTCTTGATTTTGGATCAGGTCATGATCTCAGAATCATGAGATTAAGTCCCAAATCAGACTCCACACTGGGCATGGAGCCTGCTTAAGATTCTCTCTCCCTCTTCCTCTGCCCCTCCCCTACTTGCTTGTGCATACTTGTGTGCTCTCATAGATAGATAGATAGATAGATAGATAGATAGATAGATAGATAGATGATAGATAGAAAGATGATAGATAGACAGACAGATAGATACAATGTCTTGGTGTGGATCTGTTTTTGTTTTTGTTGTAGGTTCTCTTTGCCTCCTGGATCTAGACATCTGCTTCCTTCCCCAGATTAGGAAAGATTTTAGCTATTATTTCTTCAAATAATCTGCCCCCTTTTCTCTCTCTTCTTCTTCTGTGACTTCTGTAATATGACTGCTATTATGTTTGATGGAGTCACTTATTTTCCTAAGTCTATTCTCATTTTGCATAATTCTCTTTTCTCTCTTTGTTCAGCTTGATTACAGTCCATTACTCTGACTTCTAGGTTATTAATTCATTCCTCTGCTTCTTCCAGCCTACTGTTCATTCCATCAAGTGGGTTTTTCATTTCATTTATTGAGCCCTTTATCCCTGCGATGTTTTTCCTTATCTCTGTGTTAAGGATTTCACTGATGACTTCCACTCCTTTCTCAAATTCACTGAGTATCTTTATAATCATTACTTTAAATTTTTTATCAGTGATATTACTTAGATTTGTTTCATTTAGATATCTGTTCTTGGCCTTGTCTTTTTTGGGACAAATTCCTCTGCTTTCTCATTTTGTCTAAGCTTCTGTGCCTGTATTAGGAAAGTCAGGTACATGTCTTACCTTCATAAGGTCATGGCCTTATGAAGAAGAAGTCCTATAGTGACCAACACTGTAGTGTCCTCTATCTTGGAGTGTCTCCAATGTGTGCTGCATGTGGTTGCTCTTGTGTCCTTTCAGGCCAGTCATCTGCAAAGTCTGTCTTTGCCTGTCGTGGGCAGTGTTTGGTCTCTGGCCTGAATGTGGCATGCTTTAACTAGGTGTGCTCTGATCTGCTTGTGAAATGAGACATACTGCCACCACCACTGGATATAGGCTACACAAAACTCCTGCATCTGGAGAGGCAGTGTTAGCAGGGGTTTAGGCTGTTCTTCTTGGGATGGGGACCTTCCAATCTGGAACTGAGGTAAACATGAGTAGAAATGGCTTGCAATTGGGAGGTTGGGGCAGGACTTGGTTTAAGCAGGGAAGGTAGTAAGTGTCTGTGCTGCAATAGTTCCCAGAGGTGGCCCTGTACTTATGCTGAAGAGCGGAGAAGGGAAATAACACCTGCCAGGTCCTTTGTTCCTAGAAGGGTCTCTTTATGAATGCTGACTCTCTGGGATGTGCTCTGGGATGATCAAATAACCTCACCATTGAGTGCCCCCAAGTGCTCTTCAGATTGCTATTTCCACACTGTATATCCACAGGCTGTTTGCCCTGCCTTCTCTCTCAGAGCAGTTCCAATGCCTCCAGGCCTTCCCTGACCTATGCCTGCTGACCTTAGAACTCCAGGATTTAAGCCCCACTGGTTGCCACAACTCATGAAATTCTTGCTTTCCAAACCAATTGCCATGAAGATTTCTTTTTCCTCTGCTCTCCCCCACAGTGTGTTATTCTGTCTCTTGCCCTTCTCCACAATTATGGCTCCCTCCCAGTCACAATGGCCATGATTCATTTCTCTCCCAAACTGTGTCTCTGCACTTCCCATCTTCTTTGATGTGGTTTCTTCTCTACCTTTAGTTGTGGAGTTTGTTCCGCCAGTCTTCAGGTCCATTTCTGGGATATTTAGCATGATTTGGTAGTTATCCATTTGTATTCATGGGATGAGGAAAGCCTAGGACCCTTCTACTCCACCACCACCTTCCCCTCCATTCTCTGCTCTTTCAAATGCTTACCTCATATTTTTCCACTGAAGACTTTTTCACAGTGATTTGCAAATGCAACTTATATATATGATAGTAATCCTGTGTCATATGCTGTACAAGTTCCCTAACACCTTTACCTTTCACTTGATTTAATCCCTTTTGAAATAGAGATTATTTTTATACATTCTTGTCTTTCTACACTTCTTTTATGACCTCTTTCTTTTATACTTAGAAATAAAGTTCTAATTACATATCAAAAATTACTTCTTTTCATTTGTTATAAAGCCTATAATCTTAACAAGTCTTTCTAATTCTATTTGCTCCAATAAACTATCTCACTGATGGCCTTGTAGCTTTATCAACACAAGCTGACCCCTAATTCAGTCCTGAAAATGGGCAAGCACTTATTTTCCATTAAGAAATCAACAAGGAGTCAATTGTGCAGGTGAGAAGGCACATAGTGGTGTTTCATAAAACAACTTAATAAGCTGGGTGCTGACAGATGTACCAGAGCTGCTCTGGAAAGGAACAGAGGTTACAGAATTAAATGCAAGTATGGCAGCATCTCCCTTCAACAGATTTGATTCTTGGAAGGGTAGAGGGGAAAAAAAACCAATGCACATTTTCCTTGTCTATAATGTGCTCTGAGAAGCTGTCCTGGTACAATTTGTGCACTGTGTTCTGTTGTGAGTTATGGCTCCTGGAAAAGAAGTATGTGACTGCATGCATGCTTGTGTGTGTGTGTGTGTGTGTGCGTGTGTGTGTGAGATGGGGGAAGTAAAGGTTGTTACTAATCGTATTATAGGTTTTTCCAGGCTCCAACTAAATACAGAACCAGAGAAGATATTCTTTTCTACCACAGCCTGAGGGATTGAGGGCCACTAACAAGCAAATATTAAATACAGAGTTAGGTTGTCAGGGAAAACTGAAGTATATCGTCTAGAGGATTTTAGAATTTGGATAAAGTTAGTACTTGCTTGATGGTTTAAGCAATGTCTGAATCTGAATCTTAAGAAAAGATAATCCTTTAAAGATTCTAAAAAGGAGCCTTGATTTAGAAGGGCTATATTTTTAAAATGGCACCTGGCCATAGCTGTTGGCATGACAGACAGTGGTGCACTGTTAATAATAAGGAGAGCCTTCCTTTACATGACTACATCCACACACTAATTCTCTCCTAGGTTTCTTGCAGTGTAATAATCAAAGAGGTACATGAGCATTTAAGAAGTTTGGAACATGTAAACATAACATTACATTACAACATAGTATTTCATAAGATTAGATATGTCCACAAAAATTAAAAATATGATTTTTCTTAATGACAGATTTTTCTCCATTTCAATTTCATCAGAAAATCTTTCCCTAGGCACATAACTGTATATAAATATATCCTACTTTAAGAACAGGTGTTAATACCAATATATGTTATAATGAATACATGTCAAAATAACAAAAATTACCAATATTAAACTTTTAAAAAATATTTTTAAATGAAAAGATTCAGTTCACTAAATGAGAACATAGGAGAATAGCAAAAAGAAATAAAAATAATCCTCCCCTGGCTTTTGACTCCAGTTCACTGCATCCAAACTCCAACTTAACAAGTATGCCTTGTGGGTAAATGTGGAGGTAAGGCAAATAAGAAAAGGAATAAGGAGAGTAGAGAACCAGGTTCGATAAGCAATTCGAGGTAGGTGGCTTTGCTATAAAGATTAAGAGGACGCATTTGAAAAAGATTCTTGACTAAGATACCTAGAAGTACAGAGAGAAGAGAAAGAAGAGACTGGAGGAAACTAAACACAGTACAAGATTCCTTGCAAAGTCTGGAGGTCAGTAAGGAGCTGCAGGTGAACTAGCTCAATAACTCCCATGGTTCATCATCAGCCATGCTTCAAGATTTTATTGTTGCTAAGATATGAGATAATGGCAAGAAGGCCCAATTTTTGCTTTTAAACATCTCATCCCTGGAACTGGACTCTTATGCTTTAGTAAAAGGACTACTCGATTTTATTAATTATAGATAAAAACTACCAATGTTAGTAAGTATTTCAGAAAAAAGGAAGAAATGGATTGCTTCCATGCATAGATATTAGTAAAATATTTCTGTTGACTTATTTTTTTAAGAAAATTGGTAAAAAAAAGGGGGCGCCTGGGTGGCTTAGTCGGTTAAGCGTCCGACTTTTGCTTAGGTCTTGATCTCGCGGTTCGTGGGTTCGAGCCCCGCGTCGGGCTCTGTGCTGACTGCCAGCTCAGAGCCTGGAGCCTGTTTCAGTCTGTGACTCCCTCTCTCTCTGACCCTCCCCTGCTCACGCTGTCTCTCTCTCTCTCTCCTACAAATAAATAAAACATTAAAAAAAATAAAAAAAAGAAAGAAAATTGGTAAAAAAAAAAAAATAGAGATTTTAAAATGTGTAATTGTGGATCTGTTTTCCCCTTAATGCAGAGGCAACAGGTATAAAAAAAGCTATTCCGAATCTGGTAGGTCCTGACATTGAAAAACTGCCCAAAAAGAGAAAAAGTCTTGTTTTATTCCTTCTCATCATTATTAAAGAGTAGCAGATTTGGAGGTGCCTGGGTGGCTCAGTCAGTTAGGCTTCCCACTCTGGGTTTTGGCTCAAGTCATGACTTCATGGTTCCTGAGATCAAGTCTCTCATTGTTGAGGGCGGGGGTGGGGAGGGAGTGCTATTAGTAAGGAACTTGTTTGAGACTCATTCTGCCCTTCTCCTTGCTCATGTGTGGGCATGAGGGCTTTCTCTCTCTCTCTCAAAATAAATAAATAAACAGTTTTTAAAATGAGTAGCATATTTTGAGATACTACCACCTTTGGAAATTTGGATTTCACATGACTTAATGCTAATGTCCTTTTCACATTTTCATTGGAAAAGCTTACCTCTTGCAAATGAGATTCCTTTTTCTTTGCAGACAAATTTAAATGTTTCTCAAGAATAGAATAGTACTTTTCACTCTCCTTATCAAACTTCTTCTTTCCATCCTAGGGGATAACAATAACAACAAAATATCCTAATTAGAAACTAAAATTTAATTTTTTTTTTACCATCACCATCAAATGTCTAATAAAAGTATTTAATCAAGATTTAGTGAGCTCCAACTATGTACAAAACTTGATGGAGTAGGAAGAAGGATGTGACACAAGTCATTTGACTATGTACTCAAATATTCTGAGATTCATGGAACTATAGTATGAAGGGAGCCAGGATGCCTACAGTAGAATCCCTCTGAGAACTTTATAATTGATTCTCAGCAGGAGATTCTGACTAATAAGTGTGAGATAGGACCAAGAGATAGTCATTTAGGCTTTTTGGTGATTACAATGAGTTAACAATAAACCAGTTTAGAGAACTATTCACATGGACTCTTTAAAGGAGTCATTATTTCCCAGCTACAAAAAGATACCTGATATTTCAAACCATTATTGATGAGGGGAAAGAGGGGGAAACAAACTTCTAAAAGCTGGTAGCGTGAAATAATTAAGTAAGATGGTTCAAAGTCAAACCAAAAAGATTAGCAACATCTTTAATCATACACTCAACATAACTCTAATGGTTGACCTTTGCTTATTCCTAAAATTGCATTATTTTATAGGGGAAGCTGCAGGGGAAAGCTATACCTTTCAGCTGGTGGCACACTCTTGCAGAAATGCAAATGGAATAAAATCCTAAAGGAGAAAGACATGCCTGGGCATATAATGTTCTCCAACTATAAATATGTTATTCACCAGGAAAGATTTTTCCATTTATGAGTCCTTATGAAATAAATACTAGGTAATCATACTCATAAATTTTATTCACCAAAGAAGTACTCTTCTTTTATTTTATTTCAGTGTTACTGGAAGTGCAGTGTCTGGACTGCTTTAATGAGAGTTAAGTATTTTTCAGCCTATGCAGATTCCTATTTCCCCCATCCAGAGATTCAAGAATTATTACTTTTTTACAAGCTCTTTGATTATTATGCATGTTTTACTTCATTATTTGATTACATATTTGGAAGAGGTTAATAAAAATAATAGATGGATATATGCTTGTTTCAATAGCACACATACGAAAACTGGAACAATACAGAGAAGATTTGCATGACTTGTGTGCAAGAATGACAAGTAAATCTTTGAAGCATGCCATATTTGGGTGAAGTAGGAGATCACAGGCTTCTAGTTATGGAATAAATTAAGTCAAGGGATGAAAGGTACAGCATAGGGAAAACAGTCAATGGTGTTGTAAGGTGACAGATAGTAGCTATACTTGTGGTGAACTCAGCATAATGTATAGATTGTCAAATCACTATATTGCACACTTGAAACCAAAGTAGCATTGTGTGTCAACTATACATCAATAGAAAAAAAACTTTTAATACATAGATAGATGTATGGATGGACAGGAGGAGGAGTGGAAGAAAGAAGAAAGGAAGAACACAGGCAGGCCTCTGGCCTGTCTGTCCCATTATCTAAAGTTGTCAGATTCAGATTGTTAGATCCAAGCAATTTTTCTGATCCACTGCCACCTCTGACATTTTTAACTCACCATGATATAGTTCCAAATATGGAACTTTAGAAAGTTAACTGACAAAATTACACTGAATGTGAAGAGCACTATAAAAGTTGAAGTCACTTTTGGGCCATTTAAGAAGTACTAATATGTTTGTAAATTAAACTACTAGACCTGTAAATGAGAAAAGTCAAAATCTTCAAAAGATTTTTATTACATAAGGAGAAAATGTGGTCAGAGGAATACAATTAAAAAATAGAGTGGCATTCACATCCAAAAGTCAGGTCTACTGAGAAATTCATATTACAAAGTGTGGAGCAGCAAACCCAAAAAGAAGCAGAGAAGCCTGAGGCTCAGGATGGGACAAGCTGTCCTCTCTACTGTTGGAAAAAGACACGTGGGTGAACATTTCACCATTTCCTCAGAGGAGCTTACTTTTTAATCTAGCATTTCATGCCTACACTGACCTTCCCAATCAACCTTTTGAAAAGTCTCTCTCACTAGCACTTTTAAGCTCCTTTTCTTTTTTCTCTGCAGGTCATCTCTCCTCTGACAAAATGCTCATTTCTTCTAATTTCCACATATTCAAGTTACATCCACTTTCAGCATCCAACTCAAAGAGGCCTCGTTCATAAGTCCCCTCCATCAACTCTCCCTCCTTTTTGAATGCTCACTGAGCTTTCTATGAGTTTCATATAGTGTTCATGTTTGACACTGTAGCAGAAATTTATCCTCTTTTTAAAACTGAATATTTGAAAGAGTGTTCAATAAATATTTAATGAACAAGGGAAATTCTTACTCTTATAACACTGAGCACCACAGCCCCTCACAGATATTCCATTTGTTTAAAACAAAAGAAAACAAAACAAAATCCATGATACTAGGACAATTCTACACAAATAGCTTAACGGCTTAACTCAATCCCAATGTGCACAAACACTGAGGGCGCAACCAGTCACATTATAGTATATTACACAATACTGACTCACCTTCATCTTAGGGGACTTAAAATTTCTTGCTATGCATAGAAGAAACTGGGTAAAGGCGAAGAGAACACAGCTGTGGTGACAACACTAGTATCTTTGTTTTCAGTCAGTGTTTGATGGCATTTTTGGAAACAATTCAGTGCCAAGATGTCAGCATTCCTGGCAAAATAAAACTCATTCCCAGAGCACTTCCTGGACTCTTATTCAAATCATAGTGCTTCACACCACCAGGCCAGCAATAGATCTACTCAAAGGTTCCAATGATGTAGACAAAACACACTCAGATCTAGCATAAAATTAAAGAACTGAGTAGGCCGCATGAAGGACAACTACAATGTAGGGAAGCATTTTCTTGAAAACAAAGAGCACTTCTCCTTGAAATTCACATCTGTCTCAAAAGCCATGATGTACTCCTCATATAAGCCAAGTTCCATTTGGATTTAGTGACTTAACACCATACAGCTACCTCTTATCTTTTATTGACATGTTATGGATGTCAGGCGAAGAATCTGCTCTGAAACAAATGCTGCAGAGGGAGGGAAAAAATAACCCATGAATCTTTACTAAATGCTGCACATGATTCCTGTCTTCTTATTGTCACAGCAATATTTGAAAAAAAGAGACTACATTACACTGTCACATTTCCTGTAAATACAGTTAAGTGCATTTGACATAGGTCATCAGTTAAAATGAAGCCTAATAACAAAATAATAAATTTTTTAAATAAAATAAAATGAAGTCACATATACGTATGCATGTATGTGTGATGTGTTTGTGTGTGTGTGTGTATGTATTATAAAATTTAAAATAGATCATCAAATATGGCAAATTAGTCCCCAAACCTGATTTCAGCTGACAAAAGTGTAAGATAAGTTCTGGGTCTGCAATCAATCTGCTTTCCAGATGATACCACATTTACTCTCAGCACAGTGATCATATTATATCTCAGCTTCTAAGATTGGCAAGTGTGGGTGTGCCACACCTTCTCTTTACACAGTAAAGTAAGGAATGGGATGAAAATTCCAAGTGTCAATTTTACTCCAAATTTGTATATAGCAAAAAAAGGTAACTATTATAACATGCAGATAAAAAACATGAAATTATACATAATTGTTAAAAGAAGTCCAAACCAATCCCTTTCATTACCACAAGAGGGTACCAAAGATGAAGAAGAGAGACTCTACCACAACATTTAGAAAAGTACAACTAGAAATTCTCAAAATGTTATCTAGCTGTGTTTTTTTTCTATAGACAATCACTACAAAGTTTTATTTAAACAATTGTCAAGAACCTTTATTTTAATTTGCCATGATATAAATTATTTTTAAAAAGTGAAAAATTATTTTCTGTATTTCTCTATTAAAAATAGAACACATATTTAAGATTTCTACATCAGATTTTAAGATAATTTCAATATTGTAATTACCATCCAAGATACTGTGAAATTCCCCATTCAATTATTTATGTCATCATGTTAATATAGCCATTAGCTAATGAGCAGTTTGTGTATATTTTGAAAAGATACTTCAAGTGAATCCATAGCAGTAGAAAAAGTACTAGGAAGAATAATAAATACCAATAGCTAAATTTCTATTTCAAAAAATATGTGGAATTCTTATAAACTGGCACTGTGCTAAGCATTGAGAGAGTAAGTTATAGCTCTGACTACCAGTCCTGGCTAGAATTCTTCCTCTGATGTTGGGATTAACTCACTGACTAGAATGGCAACTCAGGGTGACATCACCATCTCTGAGTCCTAGAAGTGCCAGATGCTAGGCTGTTCTGAACACATGTTGTGTAGGAGTTTCCTAAGGCTCAAGGGATTCTGGTATCCAGAAACTCAGATTGTTGAGGATATTAGTATAGCTTACACAGCAATGTCCCTCCTGTGATGACTGCACCCAAACATTCCCAGTCTCCTCAACCACTACCCATGAAGTCCTTCCTCCTTAATCTGCTAAAATATAGACATTCTGAAAGGTCTCCTTTCTGTGTAGCTGTACCACTATAATTCACGACATCTCCATCATTTCCAATGACCTCACCACTACCACCACCAGGTTATCAGATTCATAAGGACCAAGACCTTTATGAAGAACTTCTACAAACTAGAATGATTAAAAAAACAAATAGAAATAGATATGTAGGATATAAAGGTGTAAGACACAAAAGAGGAAAGTCCAAAGAGTAATAAGCATTTGAAGAGTTGTTAAAACTCATTAGTAATTAAGATAAAAGCAAATTAAAATACTGGGATATCACATTATATCAGATATGACAAGAGTTAGAAAGTTGAATAATGCTATATGTTGAGTTCATGTGGAGATACAGGAGCCTTTACATATTACTGGTGAAATAGTACAGGGGTACAGCCTTTCTAAAGAGAGATGCTGCACTACTAAGTGGCCCAAAGAACCAGCTTCTGGGTATGAATCCCAAAAAGATTCACACAGAAAAGTCCATAAGGAAAACAGGAATGAGCATATTCATCTGTGGGGACAGGAAGTAGCCAGTGTATTCATCAATGGACAAAAGATGAATTTGATGCATACCATGGAGTGCTAGGCAGAAGTTAGAAGATTAAATGTTAACAGATCTTAAAATGTAATTCTGAGTTAGAAAACACAAAACAGGCGAGTAACACTAAATCATTTACGTAAATTAAAAAGCCATGCGTACAAAATGGTAACAATTTTACAAGAACACAGAACAAAAATACATATATTAAACCCCTAAGAATGGTTGCTGTGTAAGGAAGAAAATGAGAGTGAAGCATGAGTAATCAATTAAACAAAAGAGGGTTGTGAACTAAAGAACAACAGTTGAAAAAAGAAAATTAGGAGTTAATCAGGAAACCCGCCACTTGCCTAATTGAACTATTATTGAGAGAGAATGTGTAGAGAGGAACTTACCTACAAAATAACACATGAAATTTTCCAGAATTGAGAAAAAGTTTCCATATTAAAATTTTCCATGCCAAATATATACAAAGAACATTAAATGAGAAATACTCATAAGACAAAACATCATGAAATATTACAAAACCATGGATAAAAATGAAAACCTGAAAATAGAGGTCAGATAAAAAGTATCAGAAATCAGAACAATAATGAAAAGCGCAAATCATTTAAAATTCTGAGGAATAAATAATTTCAATTTAGGTTTATATATCCAGTAAAATTGGCAATCTAGATTTAAAGGTAGAATAAAAATATTTGCAAACATATTCAAAAATTTTATCCAAGTACCATTTCTCAGAAAGATACTGAGGGATGCACTCCACTAAACCAAAAACAAAATACAGGATCTAGTCTAAACAAAGGGAATTACCATGATTAAGGTAATAATGAACTCCCATGAAAACAGATGAAGTAGTAAACGTATGAAAGCAAACAGTTAAGATGAGAGGTCCAGTAAGAATATTTCTTAAAAAAAAAGAATAAAATAAAGGCTCTGATGTGTTCAAGATATGTTTTGTAACTACATTTGTGCATTTGAGAACAGAGAATTTTATCCTGATTTTTCAAGCAAGGCAATTATTAACTCTAGGAAAAACAAAAACATGCAAAAAAAGAAATGTAACTATAGATCTTGGTAGGGCTTACCTATGTAATCACTGAACACTGGTTTTAAAAAAATATGAGTATATATCTGGTGGATGGCAAGAGCAGAAATATATATGGAGTCGCAGTGGTTGTGGTGCAGTAAAAGTGTATAATATTCATGTTCCATTGTAGGTAAACTAATTAAAATTGAAGCAAAATATATGAGTGAGCTTATTATTTAAAAAATGGAAATTAATGTAAAACAGTAGTTTAAAGAAAAGTGGCTGATTTGAGGGAACAGAACTTTATGACAGAGAGACGGGTAGGCAGTTGATTTATTTTATAACTTATAAATCTTTGTACATTATAGTTTTTTAAAACTTTGTATATCTTCGATAAAAATTAAATTCAGTCTAAAAATGGGAGAGGATAAAGAGAAATAACTTAGAGAGTGGGAATATATAGATTATATAGGAAGAGGTACAGAAAGATAAATGTTAGAAGGGTACTATGAAGTGATAGAATAGAGGGAAGAGGAAGTTTTCCACAGGTATTCTGACATCTTGTTCACAAATTACTTTTTATTAATTTATTATTTTGAGCCTTTATTAAATCCCCACTTTGTAGGTGATACTGCTGCTCAGGCTGACCAAGGCTGAGAGGAAAACTGAAAGAAGGAACCAATCTTTCTCTGTATATTTTTAAAATATTTTTTGTTTACTTATTTATTTTGAGAGAGAGAGAAAGAGAGGAGAGGAGAGACAGAAGAGAGAGAAAGAGAGAGAGAGAAAACCCCAAGCAGCACTGACAATGCAGAGCCCCACAGTGGGTTCAATCCCAGGAACTATGAGATCATGGCCTAAGCTGAAACCAAGAGCCAGATGCTCAACTGACAGGAACCAATATTTCTTTAAGATGTAGTTTGCACACCAGAGCTCCACATGCAAACCCTACAAGGTAAGAGGAAGTATCCTTATTTTATAAATATGAAAGCATCACAGAAGGAAAGCAATCAGGATGAGATCACAGAGTTTATAATGGATGGGTGGATAACGAAGCTCAACTGTATAGTTCCCAAGCCCATGCTATGTGCACAGTAAAATGTTATCTGAAGAAGCCTGAAAATTCAAACTAGAGCACTTAATTTTAAATCTCCTGTCTCCAAAATAAAAGGTGGAGGGGACGGTACAAGAGAGATTAAAAAAATAAAGAGGACTTCTGGTTTCTGGTCCTGGGTGTAAGGAGCTTAGTTGCTGCTGCCCTGTCCTAAGAAGTAAAAAGATAAACAAACTGAAAGATAAATAAGTCTTCTTAGATCCATCAAAGTAGTAAGTCACAGGGCAAACCACAGTCCCAAAATTTAGACAGCCAACTAGGCAGACACAGAGAAGTGTAATTTACTGAAGCAGAAATCCCCTTGGAAATCTGTACCGGGTAGAAAAACATGAATTGTCTCAATTAGAGAGTTGCTGGAGCTCACGATGGATTGGATAAGTCTGAGAGATAAAATTCCAAGGGGTCCACTCATATAGCTTCCCCTACCTCCACATGATTTTATTAGTTTTACATGCAGGGGCTCAAGGAAATTATCCCAGTAATAGAGGAAAAATCCCTTCCTGGTGCCTGCAGTAGAGAGAACTACCCATTTAAAAATATGCCAGAGCATTCTGTTCTTCTTGGGAGAAACTATTTTACCAGTGCCTATATATTAGTGTTTTTAAGATGAACCTAACAGAGCTGCAGCAGGCAAATGCCCAATACCTCCTCTCACCATTCTGTCTCATCTAAAGCAGAGAAGAAAGGAGTGGAGAGACAACCTGAGGGGCACTGGTGAATTTCACAGTCCAAGGACACAGGCTTACCAATCACAGGACTACAGAACGCTTCCCCTTCTCTTTACACCTCACTACCAACATTACTAAAGCTTAGTTCCTTTTACCAAGTGTATCATGCCAGGCTATCAAGAAAAAGTTGTAAGACATACTAAAAGGCAAAAAATAAATAACAGTTTGAATAGGCAAAGTATGTATCAGAATCAGAGTCAGATATGGCAGAAATGTTAGCATTCATCAGACCAAAAGTATCTTAAAACTCCAATTAATACACTAAAAGCTCAAAAGGAAAAAGTAGATAACATGCAAGAACAGATGAATAATGTAAATGGGGATGGAAATTCTAAGAAGGAATGACAAATGTTTGAGATAAAAAAACAACACTGTTGAAGAAATGAAGAATGTCTTTGAAAGGTTCATTAGTAAACTGGACATGGCTGAGCAAAGCTTAAATGTTTCTCAATAGAAACCTCCAAAATTGAAAAGCAGAAAGTAAAAAAAAAAAAAAAAAGACTAAACTAAAACAAACAAACAAAACCCAGAATATTCAAGAACTCTGGGGCAACGACAAAAGGAAGAAACAGAAGAAATAAGCAGTAGCTGAAGCAATAATGACTGAGAATTTTTCAAATTAATATCAGATACCAAACCACAGATTTAGAAAGTTCAGAACTAAGTAGGTGAAGTACCCAGAAAAGCTATCTTTAGCATACCATGTGTTACACATAACACAGTCTAGCTGCAGAAAATCAAAGATGAAGAAAAAATCTTGAAAGAAACCTGAGGGAAAAAACATCTTACCTATACAGAAGCAGAGCTGGGAATTTCAACTAGCTTCTCCTCAAGTATGTAAGCAAAATAAGAGAGTAGGAAGAGAGATTTAAGTATAAATACCTTGACCAATCTAGTTTTCTATATCCTATGAAATTCTCTTTTAAAAGCCCAGGTAAAATAAAGACTTTGTCACACTAACAACTGAGGACACATCTTGCAAGAAATGTTAAAAGAAATTCTTCAGGGAGAAGGAAAAGTATATAGTGAGAAACTGGGAACTACATGAAGAAAGAGCATCACTTGAAGATAAAATAAAAACTTGTTTTTTCTTATTCTTAACTGAACTAACATAAAATAATATCATCAATAATGTATTCAATTCTGTATGTTTATATAAATATATTTGCTTATGTATAAGCGAAATGAAGGACATTAATGGTACATGGGATATGATGGAGGAATTAGCAGTATTTTGTTATTATAAAGTATTTGCATTACCCGTGAAGCTGTATAGCATATTTAAAAGTAGATTTGGATCATCTGTAAATGTATATTGAATATTCTAGAGCAGGGGCACCTAGGTGGAACAGTTGTTTAAGCATCCAACTCCTGATCTCAGATCAGCTCATGATCTCAGAGTTCATGAGTTTGAGGCTCAAGCTGGAATCTGTGCTGATGGCATGGAACCTACTTAGGATCTCTCTCTCCTTCTCTCTGCCCTTCCCCTGCTTATGTACTCTCTCTCTCTCTCAAAATAAACATATTTAAAAAATTCTAGAGCAACCATTATAAAAAGGATTTAAAGACAGTATAATCGATATGCTAAGAAAGGAGAGAAAATAAAATCATATAAAATACTCTAAACCAGAAAGGGCAAAAAAAGAGTGGAACACACACATAGGAACAAAAAAAAAGGGGGCAACAAATGGAAGATAACAAATATGGCAGATATTAATCCAGCTATGTCAATAATCACTTTGAGCATCCATGTGATAAATATACAGATTAAACCACATATTTTCATAGTGGATCAAAAAAGACAGGACTCAATTATATGTTCTCAATAAGAAGCCAATTTAAAATATAAAGGCATATACATTAAAAGTATATTACTAGAGAAAGTTCTAACCTGCTAAGACTAATCAAAAGATAGCACAAGTATCCATATTAATTTCAGACAGAACAGGCTTCACAGCAAAGAAAATTATCAGGGATACAGAGAGGCATTACATAATGATAAAGAGGTCAGTTTTTCCAAGACATAACAATCTTTAATGTGTATGCACTAAACAGCAGAGCATCAAGTATATGAGAGGCAAATACTGATAGAACATCAAGGAAAAGAGATGAATCCACTATCATATTTAGACACTTCAATACTTATCTGTTAGAAATGGACAAGCCCAACAAGCAGAAAAATCAGTGAGACCACAATTAGCACCATCAGTCAACTGGATAAAATAGACATCTACAGACCATTTCATTCAACAACAGCAGGTTATACATTTTTCTCAAGTTTACACGTAAACATTCTTCTTCAAAACACACCGCATTCTGGCAATAAAATACACCTTAGCAAATTTAAAGAACAGAAATAATAAAATGTCTGTTCTCAGACCACAGTGGAATTAAACTAGAAATCAATGAAAAAAGATACCTGGGTATAAAAATCACAAAATATACTCCTAAATGATACACGGGTAAAAGCAATCTCAAGAGATTTTAAAATAATTTGAACCAAATGAAAACACAACTTGGGAAAAACTGAGAGCTTTCCCCCTAAGGTCAGGACAAGACACGGATGTCAACTCTTGTCACTGTTATTCAACATAGTATTGGAAGTCTTAGCCTCAGCCATTAGACAACACAAAGAAATACAAGGCATCCAAATTGACCAGGAGGAGGTCAAACTTTCACTCTTTGCAAATGACATGATGCTATATAAGAAAAACCCAAAAGATTCCACCAAAAAACAGCTAGAACTAATCCATGAATTCAGCAAAGTTGTAGCATATAAAATCAATGCACAGAAATCAGATGGATTCCTATATACCAACAATGAAGCAAAAGAAAGATAAAGAATTGATCCCATTTATAATTGCATCAAAAACCATAAAATACCTAGGAATAAATCTAACCAAAGAGGTGAAAAATCTATACACTGAAAACTATAGAAAGTTTATGAAAGAAATTGAAGAAGACACAAGGAAATGGGAAAATAGTTCATACTTAGGGATTGGAAGAACAAATGTTAAGATGTCACTACTACTCAAAGCAATCTACATATTCAAAGCAATACCTAACAAAATAAAACCAGCATTCTTTGGAGAGCTAAAACAAACGATCCTAAAATTTGTATGAAACCAGATGAGACCCCAAACAGAAAAGCAATCTTGAAAAAGAAAACCAAAGCAGGGGGCATCACAATCCTGGACTTCAAGTTGTATTACAAAGCTGTAATTATCAAGACAGTATGGTACTGACACAAAAACAGACACTCAGATCAATGCAACAGAATAGAGAACCCAGAAATTGACCCACAAACATATTGCCAACTAATCTATGACAAAAGAGGAAAGAATATCCAATGGAATCAGGACAGTCTCCTCAGCAAGTAGTACTGGGAAAACTGGACAGCGACATGCAGAAAAATGAACCTGTACCACTTTTTAACACCATACACAAAAATAAACTCAAAATGGATAAAAGACCTAAATGTCAGACAGGAAGCCATCAAAATCCTTGAGGAGAAACCAGGTAAAACCTCTTTGACATCGACTGCCGCAACTTCTTACTCAACATGTCTCCAGAGGCAAGGGAAACAAAAGCAAAAATGAACTATTGAGCCCTCATCAAAATAAAATGTTTCTGGGGTTTCTGGGGCGCCTGGGTGGCTCAGTTGGCTAAGCATCCAACTTCGGCTCAGGTCATGATCTCACGGTTTGTGGGTTCGAGCCCCGCATCAGGCTCTGTGCGGACAGCTAGCTCAGAGCCTGGAGCCTGCTTCCGATTCTGTGTCTCCCTGTCTTTCTGACCCTCCACTCTCATGCTGCCTCTCTCTCTCTCTCTCTCTCTCTCTCTCAGAAATAAATAAAACATTAAAAAAATGTTTCTGCACAGTGAAGGAAGCAATCAGAAAAACTAAAAGGCAATCACAGAATGGGAAAAGATATTTGCAAATGCCATATCAGATAGTGGGTTAGTATCCAAAGTCTATAAAGAACTTACCAAACTCAACATCCTAAAAACAATCCAGTGAATAAATGGCCATAAGATATGACTCGACACTTCTCCAAGGAATGCATTCAGATGGCCAACCAACACACACACACAAATGCTCAACATCACTCATCTTCAGAGAAATACAAATCAAAATGACAATGAGATACTACCTCACACCTGTCAGTATGGCTAACATTAACAACTCAGGCAACAACAGATGTTGGCGAGTATGTGGAGAAAGAGAATCTTCTACATTGCTGGTGGGAATGCAAATTGGCACAGCCACACACAAAAAAATTTTAATTTTTTGAGGAACTTCCATACTGTTTAGTATGGAAGTTCCTCAAAAAATTAAAAATAGAACTACCCTACGACCCAGCAACTGCACTACTATGTATTTATCCAAGGGATACAGGTATGCTGTTTTGAACAGGCACATTCACTCCAAAGTTTATGGCGACACAATCAACAATAGCCAAGGTATGGAAAAAGCCCAAATATCCATCAATGGATGAATGGATAAAGATGTGGTGTAGACACACACACACACACACACACACACACACACACACACACACAGGAGTATTACTTGGCAATCAAAAAGAATGAAATCTTGCCATTTTCAACTATGTGGATGGAACTGGAGGGTATTATGCTAAATGAAATTAGTCAGTCAGAGAAAGACATATGAGTTCACTCATATGAGGACTTTAACACACAAAGCAGATGAATATAAGGAAAGGGAAGCAAAAATAATATAAAAATAGGGAAGTGGACAAAACATAAAAGACTCTTTAATATGGAGAACAAACAGAGGGTTGCTGGAGGGGTTGTGGGAGGGGGGATGGGCTAAAAGGGTAAAGGGCACTAAGGAATCTATTCCTGAAATCATTGTTGCTAATCATATGCTAACTAACTTGGATATAAATTTAAAAAAATAAATAAAATAATATCAATAATAATATACTCATTATATTTTAACATGAATAACATTTTTCTGTTCAATAACTATATTTTTAAAGATATAATGAGAAGAATGGGATTGTTTTATGTTTTTGCAAACCTCTTGACTACTAGCTTAATAGAAAACAACTAGATTTTCACATTTGTTTCTTCCTTTACTCTGTTGCCATAAAGGTGTTATGCAGCTTCTAAAAACAAAAAATGAAAACACAACTTACTGAAACTTGTGGGTTGTAAAAAAGTCAGTGCTTAGAGGGAAATTTATAGTAAAGGGAACAAATGGCTGAAACAGGGACCAAGGGAAGAAAGGGGATGAAAGACAAGAAGAGCAGGAAGCAGAGGAAGTATTTATGTTTCTCTAGATCTTGGGGGAGAGAGAATGCTGTTGAAAGTTTCTAATGGTTTTCAATTGTCTGTCTTCTCTGACTGTGGAAAAATAGAAGATTGGAACCAGGAGGTGGAGAGTATCTGGTGTGGCTATAATCTTAAGGGCTCTGGCATGACACCATGGATAAAACTAAGGTTACACAACTCTGCATAGTGGGCTGGATATTTGGAAAATTACCTCAGGTGAATCTAGTGATTTCCTAATTAAAGGTAACCTGAAGCTTTTCCTCATGCCCAACATTGAAAATTTCTCTGTTTTTCTTGGAAGACAAAGGACTTAAAAAATAAAAATCTAAATCACAATATTCAATAACCATGAAAAATATGGAAGGAAAGACAAACATGGAGATACAAGAGTAACCATGACAAAGGCTGTTTATGAGAAGCACTGCATCCAACTTAAAAAGGAGATGAAAGCCATAGCAAGTAGAAATGAATGTATATGATAGGAAAAGATAGGATTCAGTAGGCAGAGAGGGAAAGATTAGGGCCTGAGGTCCCTGGGTGGGGAAGAACACTTATTTTGCAACAATGCTGGGAGTGTCTGGCCACAGCAAACCCCCTCAGGTGTAAGGTTCCTCTTAAGAATGTAACAGACCCCCACTTACTCCCCTTCAGGTTTACCCTTCAGAAATTTGACAGAAGACCTAAGTATGGCCACAGACCACCCCTCATACAATGCAAGTGAGCCAATCAGGAATGGACAACCCAGCACCTAGAGTTTTCCACCCAATAAGGGTAGAACATGAGAAGGAACAAGGGGGAAGTGAAGGTGGAGGGCTGACCAGAACCTTATAAAACAAGAACCCTTGCCTATAGGCTCTCTGTAAAGAAAGCTTTCATACTATTCTTATTTTCTCATCTTATACTCTAATAAACTTTTGCCTGCTGCTCATTTTGTGTCCACCTCTTCATTCTTTGAAGTGGCAAGACAACAAATCCTGGGTATTGTGGTCAAAAATCCTGCAACAAAATTTGCACTATAAAATGACTTCCCTACTCACTTCCTCCGCACTTCTTTGAGCTTGGGATAACCTGTTTTGTTTCATTTAATTTTATTTTTGAGAGAGAGAATGTGTAAGCCGAGGAGAGGGGCAAGGGGAGAGAGAGAGAAACTTCAGGGGGTTCCACGCTCAATGCAGAGCCCAACTCGGGACTCAATACCACAACCTTGTTATCATGAGTTGAGCCAGGTTTGGACTCTCAAGTGACTTAGACACCCAGGTGGCCCGGGATAATCTCTTAAAAAAAAAAAAAAAAAAGAGAGAGAGAGAGAGAGAGAGAAAAAAAAAGATCTGTGCTTTAAAAAGAACGGTTCCAGGAAAAAAACAACAACAACTTACTATTACAGGTACTTCTTTCCTTTTTTTTTTTTAAAGAATAGTTCCAGGAAAAATCTTACTATTGCAGACATTTCTCTTTTTTTAAAGCTTATTTATTTATTTTGAGTGAGAGAGATAGAGGGAAGGGAGGGTTAGAAAGAGAAGGAGGGAAAAGGAGAGGGAGAGGGGCTAAAATGAACAAATCAGAAGGCTATAGATGCTGGCGAGGATGTGGAGAAACAGGCAGCCTCCTACACTGTTGGAGGGAATGTAACCTGGCGCAGCCCCTCTGGAAAACAGTGCGGAGATTCCTCAAAAAAACTACCAATAGAACTCCCCTATGACCCAGCAATAGCACTGGTAGGAATTTACCCAAGGGATACAGGAGTGCTGATGCATAGGGGCACATGTACCCCAATGTTCATAGCAGCACTCTCAACAATAGCCAAATCATGGAAAGAGCCTAAGTGTCCATTAACGGATGAATGGATCAAGAAGATGTGGTTTACCTATACAACAGATTACTACATGGCAATGAGAAAGAATGAATTCTGGCCATTTGTAGCCATGTGGATGGAACTTGACGGTGTTATGCTGAGTGAAACAAGTCAGGAAGAGAAGGACAGATATCATATGTTTGCATGTATAGGTGGATTAGGAGGAACTTAACGGAGGACCATGGAGGAGGAGAAGGGGAAAAATAGTTCAGAAGAGGGAGGGAGGCAAACCATGAGAGACTCTTGAATGCTGAGAACAAACTGAGGATTGATGGGGGTGGGGGAGAGGGAAAGGAGGGTAATGGGCATGGAGGAGGGGAGTTGTTGGGATGAGCACTGGGTGTTATATGAAAACGAACTTGACAATAAACTAAGAAAAAATTTAAAAAATAAAATAAATTAGAAAGTTCATTTAAATACAAAGGCTAAGAATAGAGGTTAATTGTTTTATCCTATAGTCCGAATATTCTCTCTCCATACCATGTAACCCAGCTTCAATTACAGACTAGGAACATATGAATAAAATTAATTTACAATAATATAAAGATGAAATTTAAAACCCAAAGACTCAAAAGCCCTAATTCAATTCCGTAAGTAAACACACACACACACACACACACACACCCCTTTCTCTAAATGTTTCTCTAAAGAGCAATGTTGCTTGAATAAGGATTCTGTCATTTATCATAAAGTGATTCCTCAACTGTCCACGGAAATCAGATTATTCATATGTTCCTGGCATTGTGGTGAACATATGATGAGCTACAAGAGGGAAATCTGAGGTGAAGGAAATAACTTACAAGTTCTTTTAGTTGCTTTTAAAATACAAGTATGTCACATGGTGACCACCTGTTCTCCATCTCCAGTTGAAGAAATAGAAGGAAATGGACGGAGTCTGAGATATTTACGTTAGTCATGAGGAAAAATTTTTAAACTACTTAGGATACGTGACTATGCTGGTAGACATGAGGTAATAACAACAAATGTGACCAAATAAACCAGAGAATTTCTTCCTGAAAGCTCAGTCACAGACAATATATGGAAACCCAGAAATAAAATGCGCTTCTAAGGGGAGAGAGAAATCAAGAGCTAACTTGACAGTACTTGGGAATTATGATGACTGACTAAAACCTGACATTTAAACACTTTTCTAGAAGCCACTATTCTTCATTTGGGTCTAGACAGATATCATACAGTCAGTATGTATATTTATAAAGATGGCTTCTTTTAATTATGCTTTCTAAATACAGGGCTAAACACCAGATTTTACAGTGTGCATTAGAGATAAGCCGATAGCACCACCTTTTTTTTCTCCTTAAATAGTTTATTGTCAAGTTGGTTTCCATATAACACCCAGTAGCACCACCTTTTTAAATGTTAATCAATGTAACTGATTCATTAGTAAGTATAATATTCAAGAAACAGTCTGCTATTGGTTATAATTTGATGCAGATAAATAGCCACAAGTCAAAGCATCTGTTTTCAGAACATTCTACTCCCAGGGCACAACTAGCTTGCCCCAATAGTGCTCATTCCAAAATACATACAGTGAAAGGCTTATCTTTCAAGGTACTTAGGTTGTTGCAAAGTGTCCAATATCTCTGACCATTATCATACAGGGCTTTTGGCTCACGACATTTTACTATATATTTTTCCTCTTAGTGCTTTCTTCTGGTGATCACCTACCCTTCCCACCAATTATCCTGGTTTAGTCAATGAATACTAAATACTCAGGACACTAAAGCCCATATACCATAAGATATACTGCCTATTCTGGAGTCCCCTATAGTCTAGTGGAGGAAAGTGAGAAAACAAAACAAAAAATAATTGAATATCAGTAAGGCAGCCATGACCAGCTCATGATCAATGTAAACCTCTTCATTTACATGGGCCAAAACCAAAAAAGCAATTTGAGAGATCAGTCATGGCTAGTCAATACTTCTGTATATCCTCAAAAATTTTAGACCCTAGACCCTATACTTCATGTTTATATTATTCAGAGATATTTTATTGGGATTTAAGTTGAGGGACAGAGAAAGATTAGACTTATTTTAAAGAAGATTCCTCTGGTAGCAAAATGAAGGAAGCATTTGAGAGAGGAGGTATGGGCAAGAAATAATTGGGGCCTTAAATAAAACAATACAGTAATAAGTACAAAGGTACGAATTCAATAAATCTTTCATGACTTAGTGGTTTTATGGATATGAGGGATGATATCAGGCATAAAAAATGACAGAGGTTTCTAGGTAGAAAAACAACAGGACATTTTTATGGTTATTTCATTAAACGAGATCATGAAACCTGCCATTCTTTCAGATTCCTCCTTTTCCTTAAACATCTACATCCATTGGTCCTTACCTATGATTTTTGCCTCCAAAATACAGAAGTAGAAGAGTTTGAATATATTTCAAAATCACTGCAATAATTTAGGACTTTGATGTCTCCCAGCTAAACTAATCAATAACTACCTGGTCTTCCTCCAGATGTTGGTTCTTCCTCTGTTATCCATATTTAAGTTTGAACAATTAATGTAAAACACAGTTCTTTTTATCTTGTTCCCCTAGGTAAATGGTTCTCCAAAGGTAAAGAAGAAAGTACAAATCTCTTAGCAAAGCAAACAAGGCCTCTGAGAATGCAGCACTTCCATCTGTCTTTAGTCTTATCTCTAACACTTCCAACTTCCTATCTTATGCTCCAATAATACCAACATTCCTTAAGTTCTTCCCACATACCACTATAATCTCTTGCCTGACTTGCCTATATGCTCTTTGTTCTGACAGAAAGACCCTTCTTCCTCTTGCTAACTTTCACTTACCCATCAATACACCTTGACCATCACCTTTTCAGAGACTGGACTTCCACTTAGATTGAATGCCGTTTTGTGTCCTCAGAGCACTTTGCATGTACACATACCTTTAACTCAGCGTTTATCACGGCACATACATAAATAGTCTCTATTCTATCCATCAATAGTTGTTGACTTTGAGTTATTTCCTATGGCTTACTCACCTTTGTACCTCCAGGTCTGAGAAAAATCTATACCTTCCATAGAGAAGGTTAATAAGTGTTTTTAGACCTAATGATATGAAGACAGTATATAAATAGGAGAAACTGAAAGATGAAGGGGAGGAGAAACACAAACGAGAGAATGAAAGAAACTTGCTAGGGGCTACACAGACTTTTGTTCCTGGTTCATCTGTGAATAAAAGCCCTATGAAACATCTTCTTGGAATTACAATTAAGCCATGTTTTTGGTAATTCTTTTGTGGGGGTTGAAAATTGTGATACTGTCTCACTATAATAAATATAGATTTTGTCTCCATCCTGAATTCTGACACAGAGTTCCTAAAACTACCTTGAAATTTCCTAAGAATGCTAAATATGTCTTGATATTCATACCAAGCCCTCTTCAGCCATACCTGAGCTTATGTTAGTAAGGCAAATTTGCAAAGCCCCTTTCGATGGGGACTGGTTGCCAGTGTAGCCAACCATGGGATTGTAGGGCTGAAATTTTCGGTCCTACACTTCTTCCCTTCTTCAGCCCTTACAGGGAGGGGAGAAGCCCTAAGGACTGAATTAAATAACCAACATCCAATGATTCAATCAATCATTCCTATGTAATGAAGCCTCCATAAAACCACACAAAGATGAGGTTTGGAGACCTTCCACGCTGATGAACACATGGAGGTGCTGGTAGAGTATGGAAGCTCCATACTCCTTCCCACATTCCTTGCCCTATGCATCTCTTCCATTTGGCTGTTCCTGAGTTAACCCCTTTTATAATAAACTGGTGATCTAGTAAGTAAAATGTTTTTCTGAGTTCTGTGTGCTGCTCTAGCAAATTAATCAAAACTAAAGCACGGGTCATGAGAAGCAAAAATCTATAGCCAGTGGGTCTTAAGTATAGCTGACAACCTGGACTTGTGATTGGCATCTGAAAGCAGGGATATGGAGGCTGGGTGTGTAGGACTGAATGCTTAATCTATGGGATCTCACACTATTCTACAGGTAGTATCAGAATTAACTGCTTGGAGGTGTGTAAAAAAATACATGTCAGCAGAATGCTATCCGTTCTCATTTGTCTCATGCCTCAGAAGAATTGGCTACCTGATTTCTTGTCATTAAAGATTCTGTAAGACTCTACAGGAAATCAACTCAATGTAACATAACCAATACATTTGGCTCCCTAAATTCTCTTGCTGCAACTGAGTTGATAAAATCAGAGTATCTGATCTTTGGACTGTTTACCTTGATTTATGCTGTGTCAGGTATGAAGGGAAAATGGGTTTTTTACTTTCCTAAAGCTACTGCCACTGGGCATAGCAGAAGAGGAGGGAGTCTTTGGAATCTATCAGAATCCACATCCTAACTCCATCATTCAAGAAATTCTCCTTCATCTATGTATGACCAAACCAGGTCATTTTTGGGCACTGCCAGATCTAATGTTGCAACTGGGTATATGCCACATACACAGTAAGGAAGGAAAAAATTTCTTTCAAGCCACTTGTACACCCATATCTCAGGCTCATGGTCAGGGAGGATCAGATAGGGAGAAATGGTTGTATTTGAATCTGCAAGGACACTTACACAAATTATACGCAATCCAAAGATTTCCAACTTTTCACAGCTATACAGCCTCTCAGGCTTTCTATGTACCTTGGCATTTCCAAGATTCACTGCTTTTAGCATTCTAACTGGGGTGTGGCCTTCCAATACAATTGAGCTCTCTTTGTACCCTAAGAAAACTCCACATCTCTCCTGAATCCAGAAATTCCTTTGTCTGATTATTAGTTCTCTGGAGGAGAATGCCCAGGAAGGATTTAGAAGTATCCTGAAATATGAATGTTAAATTTCCCTATAGTAAAGTCATAACAGAAAAGAAACTGAGAGAGATGGGAAGGGAGACAGAACTTGAATTAAATAACAGGCAAAGTGCAATAGCTCTCTTTTGTTTCACCAGTGACACTTTCACTTTTATGACTTCATCATCAAATGATTCCACTTTGGCTTCTATGTAACATATTAGAACCAATTTTCTAGCAAGTAGCAAATGACTCCTTTCAAGATCTTTTGAGTTTATTAGGCTTATAATAAGATTACTCACAAAAATGAATTCCTAGCTTCTAAATGAAGCTGAAACTAAAAATAAATAGAAAAGAGTAAAAGAAAGAATGCTACCCAAATCTTTGGACACTAGAGAAAAAAGACTGATGAGGCTTATGGCTAAAATACCACCACACATAACAAAAACCTTACTGCTTTTAAAAGAAGTTTTGAGGTTTAATTACTATCACTATAAATTTTGCTGAAATGATAGCCTGAACAATTTACAGTAACTAAAGAAAACCAAATGATACCAATCTCAAGTTGGTAGAATGAGATTAGATCTCATTCTAATTCTGCTTAAGGTCAGGGCATCTGGGTGGCTCAGTCAGTTGAGCATACAACTTCGGCTCAGGTCATGATCTTGTGGTTTGTGAATTCGAGTTCCACATCAGGCTTGCACTGACAGCGCAGAACCTACTTCTGATTCTCTGTCTCCTTCTCCCTCTACCCTTCCCCTGCTAATGTGCATGCACTTGTATGTGCATGCTCTCTCTCAAAAATAAACATTAAGAAAATATTATAATTATATTCATTAACTTGCTCATAAGATGAATTCTAAGGGTGAAAAACTAGCTTCACAAATTGTTGTCATAAGAGTTAAATTACCAGCATTAAAATGTTCAGACATGAAAAACTACTCCAGATATTATTTCTAAAAAAAATATATGGCCACCTGAGAACCACACTTACCTCTGGAGTTATTCAAGCACCTTACAAAGACTCTTACCATCCTTCTTCTAGACCCCAATGATTAAACCTATTCCTTTTCCTGGAAATAATATTTTTATTAACATTCCTTCTCTATGCAGTTTCCCAAATTAAGCACCTAGCACCTTCAGTCTTTGGAATTTTGCTACTAATGAGCAAACAGACATGATATATCAATACCAATATTTATACTGTGTTAGTCTGTGCCAGGCACTGGGGATATCAAAATGAATAAAGAATCTGTCTTCCAAGAGCTCAGTGGTAAGATGTAGACAGACATGTAAAAAGATAAATTAGAGCCAAGCTCAGAGGCTGTGTGCTGAGCAGGACAAGGGTTCAGTGACTGCTAAAGCTCACAGATTCCAGGATAAGAGATCTTATAATTTGAGTCCAGAAGATTTTTGTTATAGATTTTAATCCTTTTGCCAAATGACTGTTTCATTTGAAAACAGAAATGAGGACAGAAAGGAAATTGTAAAAGATGAAGAAGATCTGAAGGATGCATAAAGAAGCTAGGAGAACTGAGGAAGAGCTGATTATCAATAGTTAAGAAAGGAAGAGAGGAAAAAGCTACTATACTATAGCTATATCAGGATAAAAGGAATTAAAACCAACCCGAATTCACCAGCTCAAGGCCTGACAGAAATATAAGCGGCAAAGTAGATGGGGAACTGAGGGTGGAAGATGGGAATCAGCCAAAAAGGAATGGTGATACCAGTCTGTGATCTTGTGCCCAATAAGAAACCCATAGCAACCCTGATAAGCACTTACTATCTTTACCCAAAATAAAAAAGAAAACAATATCCTTCTCTGAAGGAGTTTACAATTACAATCCAGTCAGAGAAGATGGTGGTATAGTGACAGAAGTTCATTTATGTGCAGGAAATGACAGTTAAGTACAGGAAGGAAAAAAAATATGCTTTCACAGTCCTCTCCAGACTCATACCTCTCTGAAGTTATTCAAATACTTCAAAACCCAGGGATAATCTCCAACAACAGAGATGGCTACATTCATTAGAACTGTGGATCTCAAAGAAGTGATGGAGAGATGCTTTCCAAAACTTATTGTGCATTTGAATCAACTGGAAATCTTGTTAAAATGAAGATACTAATAGAACAAATATGGAGTGGGACCAAAGATTCTGCATTTCTAATAAACTCCTAAATGGCACTGCTAAAGTATATTGTGAATGATAAGGATGTGGAGAACACTCTCTCTCTTCCTATTACATGGAAAATTGATGATGGGGCAGAGAGAATCAGGCAGGTTCTATAAATATAATCCAAAGGAGAC
Organism: Hyaena hyaena; assembly: GCF_003009895.1. Classification (NCBI taxonomy): domain Eukaryota; kingdom Metazoa; phylum Chordata; class Mammalia; order Carnivora; family Hyaenidae; genus Hyaena; species Hyaena hyaena. Next base: position 470,396 of record NW_024081650.1, read on the forward strand.
AGTTAAAAAATTTTTTAATGTTTATTCATTTTTTGAGAGAGAAAGAGACAGTGCATGAGTGGGAGAGAATCAGAGAGAGGGGGAGACACAGAATCTGAATGAGGCTCCAGGCTCTGAGCTGTCAGCACAGAGCCTGACACGAGGCTTGAACTCACGAACCATGAGCTCATGAGCTGGCTGAAGTCGGATGCTTAGACAGGTGCCCCCAAAGGAGACAGTTTAAAAGTGAGGTCAAGGACAACTGACACATGAAAAAATGCTCAACATCACTCATCATCAGGGAAATACAAATCAAAACCACAATGAGATACCACTTCATACCTGTCAGAATGTCTAACATTAACAACTCAGGCAACAACAGACGTTGGTGAGGATGCAGAGAAAGAGGATCTCGTTTGCACTGCTGGTGGGAATGCAAACTGGTGCAGCCGGTTTCCTCAAAAAATTAAAACTAGGACTACCCTATGGCCTAGCCACTGTACTAGGTACTTATCCAAGGAACACAGGTATGATGTTTCAAAGGGTACATGCACCCCAATGTTTATAGCAGCACTATCAACAATAGCCAAAGTATGGAAAGAGCCCAAATGTCCATAGATGGATGAATGGATAAAGAAGATGTGGTATATATATAAATACAGTATTGCTCGGCAATCAAAAAGAATGAAATCTTGCCATTTGCAACTACGTGGATGGAACTAGAGGGTATTATGCTAAGTGAAATTAGTCAGTCAGAGAAAGACAAATATCATATGACTTCACTCATATGAATAATTTAAGATACAAAACAGATGAACATAAGGGAAGGGAAGCAAAAATAAAATAAAAACAGAGAGGGGGGGCAAAACATAAGAGATTCTTAAAAACAGAGAGCAAACAGGGTTGCTGGAGGGGTTGTGGGAGGGGTGATGGGCCAAATGGTTAAGGGGCATTAAGGAATCTATGCCTGAAATCACTGTTGCACTCCATGCTAAATTACTTAGATGTAAATTTAAAAATAAATAAATAATTAATTTTTAAAAAGTGAAAAAAAAAAAGTGAGGCCAAGGAAAAGCTGCAAGTAGTCCACTGCTGGACTAGAATGATTTGACATTTTTTAAGCAGCAATTTTATACTAGGCATCTCCACACATATATTAACTCTCACAAATTCTGGTAAGAAATAGGTATCACCTTTAACTGCCATCAAAATTAAAGAACTGTGCTGAAGTCATCAGTTTCACACATGACACAGCCAGGAATCAAAACCCAAATCTATTTGACTCAAAAGCCTATGCTTTTTCCTCCAAAAGAAAAAGACAAAAACTCTCTGAAAGTACAGAATACAACCAAACCTCAGGTAGGAGTTTTAAAGAGAAGACATGAGAAGCTACAGCCTTTCTTTTCTAAACATTAAGTGCCACTTGGTAATTAAAGAGTAGGTAATTAAGAGATTTTGTCCTAAAACTCTAATGTATTGCGTAGCCTCTATAAATATTAAAGTACAGTAAAGGCTCATAATACATATGAATTTGCTTCCCAAAGGAGTTTGTTATTTGAGGAATAAATCAAAACCAAAATTTCCCAAAGGCTAAATAAACAACATAACAAACCAGAAAATACATACAGGAAAATTTTTAAATATCAATGCATTTGAGATTAGTGTTCAAGAGGGAATACTGTTCTTTCAGATTTTTAGTCCATGGCACAACAAGAAAAACTAAACAAACACCATTTAGCATTTTAATTCTAATGGATTAAAAAAAACAAGAATTTGGCTTAAAAAGACAATGCATCTCACAATGAGCTCACCAGCATTACCAGCTGGGACCAGTTAACCACATTTACCAAATAAGGCAAGTTTTTTCAATGCTTGAAATCTTTCTACAGTGAGCTCACTTCACTTCTCACTGGGTTTCTACAGTAATTGTAGAGGTCATCTGTCCAACTCAGACTCGGTAAATCACCAGGCTCTCAATGCAAGCGTGGGCTGCCTGGTCTCTGGAGAAGATTCAATTTGGCGTCATATTATTACTGACTGGATACAGAAGAGAAAGACACAAAATCTACTATAAAAGCAGAACAGTAAGAAGCTGTATTAAGTAAAACCAATTGATAAAGTCAGTGAGAGCTGCTTTTTATTGTGAATAAAAATGATACACCTTACCCTATTTCTCTCAATGTATGTGTCCAGTTGCAAACATACTTGTTATTTAGCTCTAAGTCTTTACAAACATATTCACAAATTTCAATAATTTTGGTTACCAAATGAGTCGCTTTATTGTACAATCCTGCAATACCAAATTAATCTTTTCCATTACTAATGGCTACTTTTGCATAGTGTAGAAATGGTACACACAAACAAAAGAAAGTTAAATCTATGATGAGATTTACCACAGTCTTACTTAGAATAACACTCTTGGGAGGAGGGTTGTCCACATATTTAGCAGTTCCAGTTGTGATGTGAAATCTCAACAAAAGCAAGCAATTGTAAAGTGGTTTTTACTTGGCCATCTCTTAACTATTTAAATATATTCTACTTCAGAAGTAAAAAGGATCCTTCATCTTCTTCTAAATTGTCATATGCAAAAAACCATAGATCTAAATTGAGACTATATATTTGCCAGCAAAGATGGAAGATTACCAGTAAGATAAAATACGCTTGAAATAAAAAATCTTGGTGTTTATGTTACAAACATGACTTTTAACCACTAATCTGCTCAAAGTCACATTCAATTTTATCTTACTATAAATTCTGTGGTTTTCTAACCTAGGAGGCCAAGTCATCAATTTCATTTTAAATCTGACACCAGAGAAGGTCCACATTTGTATGAAGCCCTAAAAGACTGCAGAGGTTATAAGTGAAATTTTTTTCAAGACTTACACTAGGCATTGTAAATTTTTTTCTGCAAGGGGCCAAATAGTAAATATTTTATGCTTTGTGGGCCACATGGTCTCTGACACAACTGGTACTCAATTCTGCTGTTACAAGGTGAGAGCTGCCATAGAAAAAAACCCAGATGAGCAATGCTGTCTTCTAATAAAACTTTGTTTAAGGGCACTGAAATCTTGTTTTCACATAATTTTCACATCACAAGAGACTGTTCTTTTAATTTTTTTAAACTATTTAAAAATGTAAAACTACACATATTCATAGTTCAAGGGCCATACAAAAATAGGCAGTGAGCCAGATTTGGCCTACAGTTTATCAATCTTGGCCTTAAAACAGAAATTAACATTTAAAACTCAGAAAGAAAACAAAGGACCCTGTTAAACTCTTGAGAGTGGAAAACTCATCCTGAGGAAGAAGAGGATAGAGTCACGTGGGTCCCTTCATGAGATACTGGCTCTGCACTGGAACTGGTAAAAAAAATTTACACAGGATGGTGGGATCACTCTCTCCTGGGCCATCATTCCTTTGGGAATTTGGTAACAGCTGAATTCACAGATGGGAACATCAACCTCTCATACCAACAGGAAAGGACAGAAGAAAGTTTTAAAAAAGGAAAGATGTGGTAGACTGGAGACATATACTGACTTAGAAGAAAAGCACTACAAAGGCAGGAGCTGATAAATCAGAAAATTATAAAAAGCAGTGGCCTAAGGAAACCTCAGGGCTAGCAGAGAGGATCATCTATGAACTACTTAAGAAGGGGAGAGGATTATTCTAGGGGTTTGTAGTTTTCTGCAAAGACCTTTATATGACATAGGCCAAAGGTTCCCTTTCCGCTGGTATGGTTTTCTGGTTACCAGGCCTGTGGGGCTGGCAGGAACACAGAAATGGGACTGGATCTCCTAATGGTAGAAAAATATTTCATAAACATTCTAATGCAAATATTGAGTCTCTCAGACTCCTTCCTTATACCATGCTCATAAGTTATCTTCTTAATATACAGACTAAGACTCTGCCTACATGAGTATTACGTCTGCCATATGAGTAGCAAAGTATCACGGTCAGAAGCATGGACCTTAGAGCTATACTCCCTGGGTTCAATCCTGTGCATTGTCCTTTACCAGCTGCCTAATCCTTACAAATGACATTATTCCTTTTGTGGCTCAAGTTTTCTTATTGGTCAGAAGAGGATGAAAACAATAGCTCCTACCTCATAGAGTTGTAAAGATGAAATAAATGTTATGTGACCTGCCTAGAATACGTATGACACGTATGATCACTATCTATTATAATCTGTTCATCATCATCATCATTATTAACCAAAATAAGCAAAACAAAACAAAAAAACAAACCCTCCTTGGTGCAACACAAAACTCTCCATTATTCTGCCTTGACTGAATTATTTCCTACCTCATTTCACACTAATTTGCCTTCACTTTCCATTTACATTTACATGCTAAGCAGTGGTCCAATATTTATTCATATTATGGGTTATGACACTGGTGGGTTACACAACCAGTTTCATGAGTGAGAGCCTGTATTTGTTTGAATGAAACAGATTAGAGTAGAATACAATTGAAAATACCAGATTAAATATGTAGTAATAGAAGTATGTTAGCATGTATTCATTGAATTATGTGAAATGCATGTCTTAATGTGGTTCATGTTAGGGAGAAAAAGAGGCTAAAAGTAACAGCTTTTATCACACCAGAATATATCAAGTTTCCAAGCCATTTTCTAAGCCATCACAATTTTTTTTTACACCATTATGTCTCTTTTGTCTGGGATGCCGTTTATCCCTTGCACTAACTGGAAAGTTTCTGCTAGCCATTACATTGCACTTGCTGATGCCAGAACATCACAAAAGTCTTTGCCATCCTCCCCCTGATTAAAAGAATGAATTGTTCCTTCCACTGTGCTTATAAATACTGTGGGCATATTTCAGATACATCATTAATTCCATTTTATCATAGTTATCGGTTTCTCTGTGGCTTCTTTTGCTATACTGTTAGCTCCATGAAGTCAAGCACCATATTTTATTTTTTGTGTCTCTAGACTTCATATCATCTTGACAAAGCAGATCAACACTGTCCAATTGAATGTATTTTTCTTATCAATGACTTAAGATGGATGATGGCATGCTAATCCACTTTCTAATGACTCAGAGAGGGGCACAGAGGCTTAAAAAGCAGAGGAGAACCTGTTATTAGATGATAAAATATAGATGCCAAAATATTTCATTACTTTAGAATGAAGTAACTGAAACACAGCAAAAGTCTAACCATCAGATCCACAGTCAACTGACCCAGAATGGAATCAAAGTGCTCTACTTTAATTGCTGCTGAGATTTGATTTTGATCTGGAAAAAACAGTGTGACATGAACAATGAAAACTTAAGTAATTTTATAGGTCACTTTGATATTTAAAAAATTTTTAATGTTATAATAACCAGATACCCTTTGAGTCTTCAAGTTCAGTTTTCACTGCTGAATTTTAGCAAGGACACTTAAAAACTAAAACTGATAACAGAACACAAGAGTTTGATAAGCTGAAACAATGTCCTATTAAAAATAACTGTATGTATATTTTACAGGAATGTTCAGCAAATGCAAATAAATACTTCCTGACAAGGACCCTAGCAACTTTGACAATGGGTACTCAGTACTTGTTTGTTTTGTTTTGTTTTGTTTGCTGGACTAGCTTTGAAAATTTTCTGTATTTCAGGTGTAACAAAAGGTTTAATTAATTTTGTAGGAAAAGTAGTCTGAAGTTTTTCATAATTTAATTTTTAAATCTATTAAAGTTTCCTAAATATTAACTCGCTGATTTACCGTCTTTAGAGGATTTCCAGTATGTACTATAAAGTTTTAATTCCAATCTGATAACACATAAAATATAGGTGAGGGCAATAAGAATAGCCCAATGAAATATCATTAAAATTCAAATGGTGAGGGGCATCTGGTTACGCTTCAGACTTCAGCTCAGGTCATGATCTCACATGAGTTCTGCATTGGGCTCGCTGATATCAGCTTAGAGCCCACTTCAGATCCTCTATCCCTTCTCTCTCTGCCCCTCCTTTGCTCATGTTTTCTCTCTCTCAAAAATGAGCAAATATTTTAAAAACTTCACATGCTGACTTAATTCGTTTCCAACAACCCTAAAGAATAGATTGTTAAGGTGCAAAAAGTAGTATTCTCTAATAATTATTTGAAAAATCCTTATCTTCCTTCTTCCTTCCTAGATCACCCTGAAAATAAATTCTGACACTTATGTGTGTTTTCTCAAAAAACAAGCAACTGTTATCATATGAAATTAAACACAGGAGTGTATTACTCACAGAGGGTAGTCATTTTATAAGAACTCTCCAGTTAACATCAAATGATGTGTACTACAAACCCATCCATTTCTGATGCTTTAAATGTATACGTTTGTATCTGCAGCTTGTGTTGAAGTCTAAAATTTAAGTGTGAAATAAAATCTTTTCCAATTCTATGGTGTAGAGTTTTCCATAGAAATCAATATGAGGTCTCCTAAGTGTTTCAGAATATTTCTAATCATGTAAATTTGAAAAAAAAAAGTAATCACTGATAGCTTCCCAACCACCTCAAGGATAATTAAAAAGGCAGAACGTGTAAGGAAAAATGTCAATTAGAGGCATAAATTCTCAAGTAGCAAATTCTTCTGCATTAAGGCAGCCAGTAGATGTGAGGAAAAAATGAATCTACCGATAAAAGTGCCAGCTATTGAACAAAGAAACTACCTTGTTTTCTAGAGAAGATATAAAGTTCACAGGGGAAATGTCCTCAGGGGTGATACTTCAAGATCATTTGAACTTCTAAACTTTCCAGAACTTCTGAACTCCTCACTGTTGTCCCTACTGAAAGCAAGGGACCTAGAAAATTTTCATTAGTTATCTGGCATTTCTCCTTCCACCAGGTTAATTTTAATAAATGAATTTGCTACAGAGAAGGTTTCATTACATGGAAAAAGGCTAGATTCCCACCAAAAAAGGCTGACCACTGAAGAATTCTATTGAATAACAAGATTTCATTCTCTAGATCTCTCAGTATAGATTTTAACAATGACATTAGTGAGGCTCCATTGCAGTTCATCAATTACTATTTATGTAAAACACTTGTAAATTGCAATGACTAATAAGCTATATATTTGACCTAAAATTAGCATAAGTATCTTTTATTAAAAATATAATCTGTGGGAAGCTTAAAATATTTCCTAAGTATCAGTCTTTAGGCATCAACATAAGGATAATCAGGAAGTAAAAAACAGTGGTAATCTTACCTTCAATTTACTATAATAAAAATATAACACAAGAGTTTATCCTCCTATCTGAGCACCTAATAGCCATTTAATAAAGTTATAATTATCTATATATGTATATAAATATACATATACACCTAATATATAGTGAGTTTATAAATGTATACTGACTTGAATTTTTCAGCCAAAGGCCTTTAGGTTATGTCCCTATCCAGAATTCTAACTATGGGAGGCTCAGCTTTTCTAATAGACTGGCAAGCTCTGAGATGTAAAATAAAACGATGCCCTCAGCAATTTTTGAAACATGTAGAGACACTGAATGGTACCATGTGTTAAGTAAAGAGACTACTACTGACTCACTGTGTCCAGGGGATGTGATCTGGTTTGTTTTCTAGTGGTGGCAATGGGGTCAATTAGAGCTGATATTCATCTCACAAGGATGTTACAGGGATGGTGAAAACACACTATAAATTACAAAAACAAACAAAAAAACCCCAACTCTTACGTTCCTATGATAAAGGCAGGTATATTATGCTGCCCAAATTAATAAGTTAGATAGCAGAAGTGTTGGACTTGAGTCCCTTGCTAAAGTACACCTGCACCTCTGGGTTGCTGGCAATGCTGCTTGACCTTTCTAGGTGTCAGGTTAGTCATGTAAAAAATGATACTTACTAACTTCCTACTTTGTAGGACTGCTGTATGTAGTAGTAGTTCACAAAATTTAGTGTTATTAACTATAGTTACTGTACAGGTAAGCCCCTCTTGCTTGGTAACCCTGTGAACTGCACTTAATAGTCAACGATTCAACAGTGATTTTTCTCTGCCTGCAAAAGAAAATAAGGGGGCAAACTAAATTACATGAACAATGACCTTATTTTTACTGTAATACTTTGGTTAATACTGACAAAAAGTATATAATGTGAATACTGATTGTTAACTACAGAAGCAATTAACATCTTAGTAGTTACTATGTAGAGGAAATTATGCTAAGAAATTTATGTGAAATGTCAAATTATGCTATGACATCAATCCTATGAAGATGCTCTTATTACTGTCTCCTTTTTTTTTTCAGATAGGAAAACTAAGGCTTAAAAAAGGTAATTAAGTTACCCAAGTTCATAGTTCTTATGAGTATTATGTGTCAGGTTTTGATCTCAAGTGTGTAGGACTCTATAGAACTTGCTGGTAAATTATAAAACACTTTCTGCTCTCCAAATGAGCTAACTAGCCACTTTTCCTTTTTTAAGAATAAAGGCATTAATTAATATTTCTTGAGCATCAAACATGTGGTGGTGCTACTCAAGAACTCTATAGGTTTTATCTCATTTCTGTTTAAAACCTGACTCTATTTCTTACCAGTTACAAGACCTCAGCCCATTTGCTTAACTTCTCTGCACCTCAGCTTATTATCTATAAAATGTGCTAACAGTTTTCTTATCTAATATGCTGGTGTGAGGATTAAATGAGTTTCATGTAAAATAGTACTTGGTTACCTATTATTATTATTTTTAAAAGATGACCAAATATAAAAAATCAATTCTCAAACCCCTCAAAAATAGGTTCCAATGACAAAAAGGACAATAAGGAGAATTTCAAAACAACTATCAAATGTTTATAATTTGTTCTAAAAATTCAGCCCTAGAGAACATCTGTCCAGGAAACAGATTCAGCACAGCAGCTATCAGCAGCACATGCAAAATCAATCCTGACCATCCTCTGTAGAACTTGCTGACAAACGGAGGAAAAGTAAGGTGATGTACTGAATCCATACTCTGATACTCTAAACCACATTCTTTTGGACTGTTCCCACCATGACTTGAATGTACTACCCATTAAATTAGATTAAGAACTCAGTTAAGTGGCAAAAACTTTATAATCTGGAATAAGTAAAGCATCTATAATCCTTCTAGATTCTCTAAGTCATTTGTCTATTTGAGACAACAAATTAGACTGAAGTCATTTTTTACATGAAAGAAATCTAAGACTGTGACAAACTAATCATAACAACTGTCCACAGATTTTAGATACAACATGCTAAAATAATTAGAGGTGCAAGACATGTTTAAAAATAATAACTGCTTAGCATTCCTGGATGGCTCGGTCAGTTGAGCAATCCAACTCCTGATTTGGGCTCAGGTTAGAATCTCACAGTTTGTGAGTTCAAGGCTCACATTGGGCTCTGTGCTGACAACACGGAGCCTGCTTGAGATTCTCTCATTCCCCCTCTCTCTCTCCTGCTCCTCCCTCACTTGTGCTGTCTCTCTCTCTCTCCCTCAAAACAAATAAATAAACTTAATGATAATAATAATTAATAATTAATAATAATAATAAATGCTCAGAGACAGAACCAAACTCTACTATGGAGAAAATGAAGGGACAGTGATTACCAGTTTCCATTACAGTCTTCACCATGAAACTAACATAAAGAAAATCAGGTCTTATTTTGAAATGACTAATATTATGTTGCTTATTTTTCTATTAAAACCATAAATTAATGTTCATATGATTTCTATTAAAGTCTACTTAAAAAAGAAAGCCAGTCTTTAAAAAAAAGTTTTTATTACATTTATTTATTTTTGAGAGACAGAGTGAGACAGAGCGCGAGCACGGGAGCGGCAGAGAGAGAGGGAGACACAGAATTCAAAGCAGGCTCCAGGCTCCAAACAAGCCTTCAGCACAGAGCCCAATGTGGGGCTTGAACCCACGAACTGTGAGATCATGACCTGAGCTGAAGTCGGACACTTAATCAGCTGGGCCACCCAGGTGCCCCAGAATGAAAGCCAGTCTTAAAAAACACTCCCTATAGAAATGAAAATGTCTTTTATGGGCAGTATTTCTCAGGTATCGTCTCTCTAATGAAATAAGTCAGTATGAAGTACCTGCTGTATGCTGAGGAAAATTAAAAATCAAATTAAATGCATTAACTGGGCTTGATTCAAAGTGGGCAAGTTTGAAACAAACAAAGTGGGAATACTTGAAACATTTTTATAATTAAGATACATTGCACACTAAATCATTTGCTAAGGATAACAAAAATAAAATATTTTCACCAAAGAGTATTCTAAAGAAGAGTAATAGAGGAGTTGATAGACCAGTGATCTAAGGAATTGAGTTCTAATCCTTACTGTGGCAATAACCAGCTGATCAGTCTGTTTATATGTGGAAAATGAGTCCTGGATCTCTTGAAAGCCGGTTCCATTTCCTAAAATATGTAACAGGCCAGTACGTAGGTATGTTTACACTATTTCTCCTAATGTATTTGCCTTTGAGTAGGAACTCAGATACAGAGTTCTACCTATACATTGGAGTCACCCGTTTATGTAGGAACAGGTGTGCCAAGTATAGATAGAACTTAAAAATGAATTCTCACTGGAAACAAGGTTAAGATTTTGAATGCAACCAAATATAGTTGTCAACTTATATAAAACAGGTGAAAACAAATTACATTTCATTTTTCTCTATTATAATGCTGTTTTGGATATACTTATATCATGAAAATTTTAGTTTGTATTAATCATCCTGAATACCTAATTTTCTACTCATTTCTAGAACTGAAATTAGCAGTGTAACAGGATATAATTAGAAAAAAAACAAATATTCAATTCTATACTCTGACACATGTAATATGTCAGGCCTGCAAACAATTCCAGTCTGCATACACCAGCATACTAAGAACCTCTAAATAAATACAGTTTTGCAACTATTTACGGATAATTTCAGCTATTCAAAAATAGGAACCATCTCTATCTTTTAGTTCAGCAACCCCCATTGTTAATCTTTCCTAATGGATCTCAGGGGTGCTTTTTCCCCACAACTGTAACTCACACAGGGCCTCGTGTTCTACAGCAAAGTATCATATGTTTCAAAGTCCACAAAACACACGACAAAAGGAAATGTTTGTGGTCGGTAGACTTTGTCCACTTCAGTTAAATAGGATCATCAGATTGTGATCAGAGGGCTACTTTGACTCAGCATTTTCCACTTGGCCCAAGCTGAGGAGGTCACTGACTGCAGTGGAAGAGTCTACACTTAACTGACATTCTTGCCTTCCAGCTCATCAGCCTGAACACTTGCTGGAAACCTCTATTGTACGGACTATAAAAGTGTCATCTGTAGAATTACCTCTATTTACCAAGAAAATACATAAATAAAACAGGGAGTAAAGCAATAGAAAAAAATAAACTCCTTCAAATATTTTATTTCCACCATGATGTTTCTACAATACCAAAATAAAACAGACCTATACATATAGTTCAGAAGAAAATGCCTGTTTTTTATTCACTTTACTGAAAAAGGATTACTGAGCAGATTACAATTTAGTATTAAAAGAATCAGGCAGATAAAGTACACAGAATCACCAGAACCAAAAGAGCAAGCGCAGTAATCTTTAGGTTCAAGATTTCATCTGAATTCATTAAACAGCAAGTTTAAAACACCTCCCAGTGACTAGGCAAAAGGCATTATACATTGTGTGTGTTTTTCAGCTGTTATGTCCAGCAACTGAGATATTTAAAAATAAAATAATAGTAAAAAAGAGATAAAATAAAATAGGTATAATTATTCACTTTCTTTTAACTATACCTAACCGAAACCTTTAAATAAGAATAACCCATAGACAAGTAAAATCTACTTTAGATGGGCCAAAATACTTGGAATATCCTGCACTAAAGAATTTTTCACAAAGTTCTTTAATTTTATAAAAATTTCAGTGAAGTGAAACATTGTAAATCGAGGCTCCAAGGTAAAATGGCTTAATTTCAGATACACAGTCTGACCTCTTGCTCTGTCATCTGTTGTGATTGATCACTTCATCATTTTCCTCATTGTAAACGCAGGTATAATACCTGTACTCCCATCATGGGCTGCTTGTGAGAATTTAATAAGTCACAGATGTAATAATTCCGTGAAAACCCCTAAAATATAGATGTCAATTCAGATTAGCTACTATTATTCTTGGAAAAAAGACTCTTCCTTGCTCTGAGCATGCTCCATATTCTTGTTATTTTCTTCCTTCTTCTGCCCTTCCTTCTCAACCTCCTTACCTGTCCTGCTTTTCTCTCCCAAAACATCAAATGTTGAGTTCTCAGAATATATAGAACCGAGGTCCTCTTCTCAATCTATTCTTTCCCAGAAGGAATCTAACTTTACCCATGAATATAATTACCACCTAGAGGACAATGATTCCCAATGTGTGTTTCTAATACAGATTGGAATTAGAATTCCATCTAATCCATCTCCTCCTGGATGTCTTGGAGGAACCTCAAGTTCATTATGTCTAAAGCCAAACTCATTATTGGCACCCAAACACAAATGTTGCCTATCTCAGTAAATTGCTCCCAAAATCACCCAATTATGCAACTCAGAACCCTAAGAGTAATCTCTGAAATGTCCTATTCCTCACTTCCCAGTATGTAACCCATTTCCTACCTTTCCTATTTTACCTCTGAAATACATCCCTTTTTCTCCACAGCCACTATTACCTTCCGAATCTGAAGTCATTATCCATAGCCCCCAAATTATTTTCACAGAGAAGTCCTGCCCTCTCCAATCCCTGCATGACATGCAACTAGAGGGATATTTTAAAATGCAAATATAAAAAAATACATAAAATAAAAATAATAAAATAAAATAAACATAATTAAAATAAAATGCAAACATAACATCACTCATCTAGTTACAACTTTTCTTTGGTTTATCAATACCCTTAAAATAAGGAACAAAAGGGGCGCCTGGGTGGCTTAGTCGGTTAAGCGTCCGACTTTCGCTTGGGTCATGATCTCGCGGTTCGTGGGTTCGAGCCCCGCGTCGGGCTCTGTGCTGACTGCCAGCTCAGAGCCTGGAGCCTGTTTCAGTCTGTGACTCCCTCTCTCTGACCCTCCCCTGTTCAAGCTGTCTCTCTCTCTCTCCTAGAAATAAATAAAACATAAAAAAAAAAAAAATAAGGAACAAAATACTATGGACCATTAATAAAGCTATGTGCATGCCATCTGTCTCCATGGTCCTCTATATTTCTAATAGCCTCGACCTTTTTCTAAAATTCTAGGCTCTATCCTCCTTTAAGGCCTTTATTTATACTCACTCTGCTTCCTCTTTGGGAATATGAAAGAATCTTCCCTTCTAGCCTCTGAACCCCCATTTCTAGCTATTTCTTTATCATTTAGCTCTTTGTTTAACCAATACTTCCTCCAGAAGGCGTTTCCTCGTCCTCTGGACATGGTCAGTTTTATTAATTACACTCTCACAAAGTACACTTAACTTTTGCATCACAATCTTCAGTGTATTTGTAATTACTTTGGTGTCTGCTTTCCACAAAAGATAATAAGGGACACAGTGCAGAGAGCAAGTCTGTTGTGTTTACAATTGTATCCCTTAATCTTAACAAACACTATGCTTGCCACACAAGTGGGCCAACTAGGATATTGATCAATGTCTGCTGAATTAATTAACATAAAAATGGTTCTGGTTTAGACCCTGACTTGATAATTAGTAGAGAAATGCACACAAAATTCTAAATAAAGACAGACTGTTAGCTTCTTACAGGAAATAAGCATAAAAACTACTTGATTCTATAAGATAATCAATTCTGGAAAGGGAACAAATAATATTGAGGAAAGACCAGGACACCTGAGTGGCTCGTTGGTTGAGCATCCTAATCTTGATTTTGGCTCAGGTCATCATCCCAGAATCATGGAATTGAGCTCTGCATTGGACTTTGTGCTGCGTGTGGAGCCTGCTTTAGATTCTCTCTCCGTCTCTCTGCCCCTTTCCCCCACTTGTGTGTGCATTCTCTCTCTCTCTCTCTCTCTCTCTCTCTCTGAGAGAGAAAGCTTCTTTCTGGTGCCGGGATATGAATGAAGCCATAGAGAGCTAAGAAGACTTCAACAAGAAAGGGTAAAATATACTCCAGGGAGAGAAAAGTTTGGGCAAAGTCATGGACATATTCAGAGTATATACAAAGACAGATGAATGGACAATTGTGCCTGAGGAAGGAGATATACTGAAATGTTGCAAATAGGCACATTGTGGAAAGCTTTCATTACAAAATTAAACCATCTCTCAAGGAGAACCACTGAAGGCTTCATTGTGGAAGAAGGATAAAGACAGAAAAAAATGTGTTAACAGATTAGGATGAAAGTAAGGAGACCAACTCGTAAGTTATTTCAGTATTTCAGACAGAAGGGATGGAGGAAAGAAGGAAAAATAATTCTCCAGTAGAAGAGACAATACTACTCGAATGGGGAAGGGTTATGTCATTGACTAAATAGAAAACCAAAATAGAGAAAAGATGGAAGAAGGATGGGAGACGATGAGTTCTGTTTTGGAAACCCTAAATTTTATGTCCTTATATAATGTTGCCCGGGTAGTGTAGGTATAGATCCAAGAAAGAGGATGCAAATAAATTTCAGAAATTACTGGGCTCAGGGAAATTATAACTGGTCTAGAATCAATTAAGCAATAATGCAAAGGCTTGAGAAATATGTCTAAAGTTTTTTCACAAACACATTTTTATTAATAAGGAAAAACAACAAAAAATAATGAAAGTTATTTTATTATTATTACCTAAATTTTTGAAATACCCAATACCTAATTTTTATTTTATATAGTTAGGAACAAGTGTCTCAATTTTACTTTAACCTCACTCTCTTTAAAATAGTTAATTTCCCACAAATGTTGGGATGGGAGGAACTCAGTCAAAACATGCTGACTTTGTGTATTCAATACAAGAATATCTTTTATGCTTAAAAGAATTCCAGTCTTTGTAACAGACTCTGTGCAAAAATTAAAAATGATGTACAGAATTTTTAAAAGGTCATTCTAATTTCAAAAATGTTAACATACGAAATTATGTCATCTTTAATTATCAGGATGATATCTGAAGAATAATAAAATGTAGCACTTACTTTTGCTGCACCTATCTGTTCTTTGCGAAATTTCTCAAGTGGAGCAATTAATACATCATTAGCGTTTTGAATCTGAAATTAAAAATGCAAATAAATTAAATTCTGTATAATTCCATGCAAATATTGAAAAAACAGATAGCTCCTTTATTCACTTATTTAAATAAACAGCTTTTGTTCTCCTATTAGCTTCTATAAATGAAATAAAAATACCTTGCACGTTTTTTCTATTTTACAAGGTCATTTTCACCAATTAATTTACTCAATGTTAACAATAATGTGAATAATTGAAAACAGTACACATGTTGAGATCCTAGTCTGAATATTTAATTTCATATTCTAAGATTTAACTAAGAAATAGCACGGATATTAAATTTACAAATATCTTTAATTATACTAGTTTAATGCAGTCAAGTTCAAGCATCATTTAAAAATTGAACCATAAAAAGCTCTTCTGTTTGGCACTAGAATATTATTCTATAGCTGCAAAGTAAAATAAGGCTCATTTTTTTCCCTATTTAATTAGATTCTTTACACTCGGGATTTGTCTGGATGTTTGCATTCTAACCCTACTAAAATAGTACCTGATTTCATTTCAATGAACAGTACTGTGGCCCCAAACTCCAAACTGGGATTTACTTACACTTTAAAACAGATAAATATTTTAATTTGGATCTGTGGGAATATTGTGAAGAGGTTTTCGGTATGGGAGCAAGGAACTGAATGTAAGAGCCAGACAATTATAAGAAAACAGGATGCTGGGAGGAAATCTTCATCTGAAAAAACCTTTAGAAAGCATTAAAATTAAACACAGAATCTTAAATGTTCTCAACACAAAAAAGTGGTAATTATGTGACAGGATGGAGGTGTTACCTAGTGCCATGATGATCATCAATTTGCAATACATACATGTATCAAGTCAACATGTACACTTTAAATTCCACAATATTATATATCAATTATATCTCAATAAAATTGAGAAGAAATTACAGTTAACAAACAAAATTATAATTTACCACTGAAAATATGATCTATTATATAATTTGCAAATGCTAAGAGGAAGAGAAAACCTTTTTTAAAAAAATATATAACCCTACTTTAAAATAGGCTAAAGAGTATAAAAGAGTTCCTTATATAATTCTTGTAACTTTTCCATAAGTCTAAAATTATATGAAAATTTAAAATTTAAAAATTAAAAAAATTTAATGTGTTTTACTTTCACTTTTCACTTAACTTATTATTCTCCAGTGAAGTTTTATTTCTCAAATTCCATATCTAACTGCACAAGGATGGTATACACAAAAATAAAATCTAGAGTGTTAGTGCCTTCCATGATTATCATTCTCCAATTTGCAGAAAAATGACATGATGGATCTTGAAAAGATATAAATTCCTTGCATAAAGACATATAAAGTAGATAAATACTCAAAATCCTTTCTAAGACATTGCCAACCACTGTAGATACCTGACATCCATCACCTAATTCCCCTTAGTGACCTCAGACAAGACTCCCTCCAGATACACTGTGCAGGCGTCCTGCTATAAAGAGATGACTGGAAACAGTAGCCAAGTACCTCACTTTTACTTCTCACTCACTAAATCTTCTTTGTCCTTATGAAACCCCAGGTACACACACACACACACACACACACACACACACACACACACAGATTTTACATAAGTAATAAACAGCTGATTCTCCTTTAAACTTAAGTTTGCATAAGGCAAAAGACAGTGTCATGAACACTTTTGTGTAATTTGGAAAAATGGCAACAATAAAGGCTAACATTTACTGAAAACAAGTATCATCTAATATATGTAAAGTTAGTGAACTTAAACAGGGAGATATTTCTCCAGTAGTGAAAACTCCAACAAAAATGATGCTGAATAAGATGATATGCAATACGTAGCACAAGTACACATATTTAATATCAAGACTACCTTGGTTTAAAATACAATCTGTTCCTACAGCTGCTGTATAACCATTCTGAGGGTAAGCTACATCATCTACTCCACAACTGAACTTAGTTCTAAGGACTAAGATAATGAATGCAAAACACTTAGTTCAGTGCCTTACATAAAGTAAGTGCTCAAAATTCACAGCCTTTAATATCTCCAAATGGACACAGATAATTAATCTCATTCTGTATCTACCTACTTAATACACTTCTGTATCTGAATCTATAGTATTCCCTTTGGTGGAAGTGAATCTAGGTTCACATTATGAAAAAATATTTTCTCATGAAAGTCCCAAAAGACTGATGGCCTGTACTCTTCCATATCCAATCACCAGGTACTATGTAAGTGCCAAGCACATTGCTGAGATCAATGAGAAAAGAAAAAAGCTAAGACATGGACTAAACCTTCCAGAAAGTAAATATCTGTTTGAGAAAACAGGAAAATTTTATCAATTCAATGAATATTTGAACAATTAAATATTCATTTGACTGCTATAACACTGTTAAAATTTTTGGAAAAATTGAAAGACAAAACTGATTAGAATAGTTACATGATAAACTATGCAGAACTCCTTATAAATATATCAGGATTTTGACAATAGTAAAGATCCTTGCGAACTAAGTGAGTCAGTTAGTATTTGGATGGTGGATGTGAACTGCATACACTGAAGAGACAAAAATATTCTAGAAACAGGGAACACCACAATTAAGGGCAAAGGGATAGAACTAAGCATGATGTGTGGGAAAGGAGAATGCAATGCAGAAAAAGAAAGTATTTATTAAGTACTCATTAAGAGTCAATCTTGATTTTGAGTGCATTGACCTAGTTACAGGCCCAAAGTTAACTTTTGAAAAATGGGAATACAGAATGAATATGAAGCATGTCAAACAATTCTGGAATATAGCATGCTTCATAGAATTAAAACATTAGTATCAACTAACAAGAACTTTATCTACATGGAAAAAAGTATATTAGCAGGAAACTCGGTTGGAATAAGGAAAGGATACCCATAATCTAGAAAGAGCATCCTGAACATGGAATCACTGTTGGCTTCTAAAGAGAAAACTAATGTCGTAAAATCTTGTTTAGGAAGCCAGTAATATGTAGGATAGTTTGAGAATGAAGAGATGAAGACAAGATCTGCTAGCTGAATAGCTGGAAGTGGAACTCAGGTTTGAACTAATTAAGGTGCTAGGATCACGTGCCTGCAGTGCAGACACATCAGAACTGCTGAGGCAGTATTCTCAGGAAACAGAAAAGGACCCAGAGGGACAAGAATCAAAGCGGACATTAAGACGTTTTGCCTAAGCACTGGAACTTGGGCATTACATTAAGAATGAGAGTAAATGAGGTAAAGAATACGTTTGGTGGACAAGGTATAAAGATAGTGAATTTCACTTTGGACCTATTAATGTTTCATGCCGTGAGAAGACTCAAGTATTTTGGCAGAAGATGCCACCTCAATATGAAGCAATATGAATGAAATGTTTTTACTGGGAAAAGAAGGGTTAGAAAAGGAAGTGATTGGTAGATCTGTATACTAGGACACGGGTGCCCACATTCATAATTTAATAGTTTAAATCTCTGCCAAAATCTGTATGTGGCTATATGTAAATATGACCTGGAAAGAAAACAAAGAATACAACACATCTGATGTGATAATTAACAGCCACCTTGTGAGGTAAGCATTATTCCTTACCTCCATTTCTCCCATATTTCATTTTTCTTTTGTTTTCAGATTTGTTCATTTTTCTCCTCTTTGTTTCTCCTACTCTCATTCTATTAATGTGAAACTGGAGGAATAAGAAAAGTAAAGAGGTACTGAACAGAAAAATGGAGGGGAGAGAAACATCTAATAGAATGATGGAGATAACAATAAATATGATTTGTTCAGTATTTACTATGTGGTTAAGTACTATGCCAAACTCTTCATAATATAAAGATTAAAGTTGATTTTATATGAGTAATTAAATTCAACATCTAAAACTCATCTGTAATGTAGTAAGCACATGAGTGTTAAAGTTAGACCTAGTTCCATTTCAATTACAGCATCAAAACTGCTAAGTCTGTGTCTTCATCCCTCTCTCTGTTAAGGTTTTTATAAAAATGAAAGGAGAAATATACATATTTTTAAAATAACAAGCATAGATTTGACATATGGAAGCCTTTTAAAAAATGTTTCTTTCTTCACAGAATTTACAATGTCTACTGCGTGTTTAGTCTTAGAATTTCCTGATTTAAAATGCAGTTACTCAAAGGTAGAAACTGAATTGAAATTAATTTAGCAGAATAGAACTCATCTATAGAAGATAACCAGGAACTTATTTTTTCCATAAATGAGTATAACATATGTGTGGTTTTACATCTGAAATATCATGCTTCTTTTGTATGCAGTGAGCTGCTGCTCACATATGACTATCAACTCAAGACATCAAGATAGAAATGCCAACAACACTCAAAGGCACAAAGTGGATTTACAACCCAATTTGGTTGCTTCTGATCCTTATATCTGTATATCCCCCAGGGAACACGTGCTTTTCATCCCCACAAACTGGTCAATCACAAGGATAAAATGTCTCAATTCTGATGTAATCCAAAAGCAAATTAAAGAAGGTGTTTAAAATTTTGGCAGGTTTAAAAGAGTTACTGTTGCTACTGTATAATAAAAAAAATGACATACAAAATGGTGAAAAACTACAATTAAAATAGTGAATCGGGGTATAACTTTGGTGACTTCACTTTCATAAGGTTTAAAAAAAAAGTAGAGAAATGCAATTTTGCTCACATGGAACTCTTTCTCCCCAAATTTACGCAAGATGCTTGAGAAAACTTCTTCCAGAAGGTAATTCTGGGTTGGGTGGAGGGGATGTCAAGTCACAGAGTTCAGGAGATTCAAGATCTCATAATATTTGTGGAATGTGTAACTTTGTATGACCTTACTAAGAGGCTTTAGGAAAAATACAAAAGCAATTTTAATATTCTCCGTCGATATTGATGATATATAACCTTATAAAGTCTTATTTCAGTAAACAAAATATAATCAACTTACTATCTTAATTCTTAACTATTTATAATACCCTAAACTTTGGGTATAAGCAACTTATTTTTATAGATATTGGTACATTTAAAAAATCAGAAATAATTATCTGCTATTTCATTTACTTACTGTAGCAGAGAAGCAAACTAATAATGGATAGTACCTTAGAGCATTTACTCCGTAAACACACTTTAACTGGATGCAGTGTGTAACATAAAGCCAGGCAATTAAGTTTCCACTCACCTTTTCTTTTGCTATTTCAAGCGGTTCTAATAAATAGCCACCAGGGAATGCTCATAAATCACTCACAAGTAATGACTAGAAATGTTTTTATGTGATTAGACGATGAATACTCCAAACACGTTTGTGTGTGTGCGTGTGTGTGTGTGTGTGTGTGTTGTGTGTGTCCAAGTATACACGAATTATAATTTTCTATAGAACAAGTATTTTCAAAGTGCTATCTGATCTTTATTAAAAATTTGTATTTTTAATGCTCGCTTTACACTGCTGAAAACCTTACAACCTGTGTGTCCAATGAAATAAGTAGCAATGGAATAAAATCTGAAAGGTAATTCCTACGCTTTTACTTGTCCCCCACTTTCCAAGTTTTGGTTAAAATCTACTGTTGTTGGGGCCCCTGGGTGGCTTAGTCGGTTAAGTGTCCGACTTTCGCTTAGGTCATGATCTCGCGGTTCGTGGGTTCGAGCCCCGCATCGGGCTCTGTGCTGACTGCCAGCTCAGAGCCTGGAGCATGTTTCAGTCTGTGACTCCCTCTCTCTCTGACCCTCCCCTGCTCACGCTGTCTCTCTCTCTCTCCTAGATATAAATAAAACATTAAAAAAAATTTAAAAAAAAATCTAGTGTTGTTGGTACCAGTCACAGCCCATCATTAATCAGTGACTGTAGTGTCCCATTATCCTGCAATCTACTAAACAATACCAGGATAGAGGACTGCAATTTTCTACCCCAAACTTTTAATGCACTAGAAGACTCAAAGTTTGGAAGAGAAGATTTAATAATATTCTGTGGTGCTAGCTAATGCTACTGCTTGAGAAGGCTACAACAGATGATGCTATTTATAGAAGTAAAACCTGGATGATATAGCTCATTGCAAAAATAACTTCCTGTTAAGATACCTATATAGCCAATACACACACAGTGGAAAGATCATGAAGGTGTTTCATTGAGTAGACTAAACATAGTTAATGTAGAAGATGCCTATAAGTAGTCTCTGAGATATGAATGGATTATTTTCCCATTAGTATTTGCAACTCAGAAAATTAGATCACAGACAACTATCTCTCCTCTGCCTTCTTCCAACCTCTGTACTTTTCCTCGCTCCCACACAACTTCCAGAATGAAGTTTTGGCAAGTGGTCTAGGGGTAGCCTGAAGCTCACTCTTCCATAATGGTCACGTTAACTCTTCACAGCTACACAATAGACAGTCCTCTCAGTCAATAAGCCCACAGCTCTTCTAAACTAGTACTCGAAAGCCAAAACTCACATTATGTGTGAAGGATAGATATATGAACAAAACCTTTATATAATAAGTAATATGAAGTCGAAAACTAAAAGCTTTTTATATTTTATATCCTTTAATGTGAGCAAATTACTCTGAAAAACCAGGTCTTCACCTAAAAAAAAAAAGTGCTATGTAAGGTTGAATGGATACCACTGAAATACATTTAATTTCAACTTGAATGTCACTTGCAACTTCAATAATGAATGTTTTGATTCTACTTATTAAGCCAGTGTTCCATTAGGAACTCTACCCCATTGGATCTCATTGGTTTAGATACAACACTCACTTAAATTTAGTATTATTTTCATATTTTCTTTGTTTTTACCAGACATGATACTTTTCTTACTGAAATATGGTAGGAAAAGAAATTCAAGTTTTTGGAGAACGATACTTTATGAATTTTTCCTTATTTCAGAAGATAGGAAGGAGTACACTCTGAATATACTAGTTTGTATTTAATTCTTGGTTTATATCCTGACAAGTGTGCAATCTGGTCAACTTATTCAATCTCTCCAAGTCTGTTTCCATTTATGTTTAAGGATAATAAGCTTATTTACAAAGATTAAATTTTATATTTTATATATAATGATTATAAGTCTATTAAAGTTGTATCCACTCCCAGTTAAATTCATTCTTTCATGTAGGCCAATTATAATGCATATGTAATTTTTTAAATGAAACAGGAAGTTGCTACTAGAGATCCAGTATAAGAGTAAATTCTCATCAGCATACACTCAATGTCAAGACTTCTTAACTGAAACAGAGTGGTTACTAAGGCAAACAATAAAAAATCCTCTTTGCTTCTAGAACCTATAACTATCCCAAATAACTCAAATTAAAATTTGATGGAGCCATCTACCCTCATAAGATGAGGCAGTGGAAAAGCATTCATCTAAGAAATAATTGACCAGTCCCACAGAATCTAGCTGAGAAAGTGAAAGACAGGGGTAAATTGCAAAATTTCATATAATCCACTATGATCTAATAATGTCATAACTCTAAGTTGTAGCAAATGAAATTCTCTGAATACTGAGTCATTTGAACAAGAAAAAGAATATTTTTCATAGATTTTGGTTGTTCTTAAACTATTTTTGCTTTTATTCCCTCTTACCCACCAATCTCTAATGGGAGGTTATACTAAAAGTATTTTAAAGCATTCAAGCATTGTGGAAAACATTTTCTTGTTGTTGAAACATTTTCTAACAGCAGATATAAACATAACATAATGCCTCCTCAAAACCTGTGTCTACTTATTGCCACCCTGATTACTCCTTCCTTGAACATTTATCATTCTAAAA
This sequence comes from Hyaena hyaena, assembly GCF_003009895.1. Taxonomy (NCBI): domain Eukaryota; kingdom Metazoa; phylum Chordata; class Mammalia; order Carnivora; family Hyaenidae; genus Hyaena; species Hyaena hyaena. The sequence continues at coordinate 493,260 of NW_024081650.1, forward strand.
TAAAGGAAGCTTAAAAAAGTCAGCAAAAAAGAAGATCACACTGCTTTTCAGCTATAAAAAAGAAGGTATATGAAGGTCAAAGTAAAATTAACATATTACAAGCCAATTAAATACTCCAAACATCCTATAAATACAGTCATCATGACAATTACTTTTCTTTCATTTTGACCAGAAAGTATGCATTTAGGAAAACACTTTTATGGAATGCACGGCTGCATTACCTCACAGGTCATACAAGTCATGAAGTTCAGTCTACCTGTGAGAACACAGGGAAGGTAAGAAATGCTGCAACCTCAGGTTTCAGTAGGTTAAATACTCATTCCTGCATCTGGGCAAAAACATTCTTCAAAATTATTGGTTAAGTTACTTCAGCCAGTACTCTGCCTTTGGACATTCTCAGGAAATCCCGGGATCTGCTGAACTTGTACATGTCTGTGGTATTGCTATGAGTATCCAATGATGCATTTGAGATGGCTAGAGATTTTCCTGTAACACAGCTGTCCCATGTGTTGATGTCCTAATGCTGATGAAAATATACCTTCTCCCTTTGCCCACCTTAAATAACAGAAATACTAAATAACTTGAGCTGAGTCAATTATGGCCTCAAGAAAACTCCCTCCACCACCTCCCAGCCCCCCCCCCTCACCGCCATCTAAGTTTTATCCCTTAGCTTAGAAGGATCAAAGTGGCTTTATGTGGGGGGGGGGGGGAGAGGCCAACAAACTGATAATTTATGTAATCCAATGTTTATCTCTTCTCCACCCTACTTTTAATGCTATTTCTTCTGCTACTATTTCTCTACCCTTCTCAGTATTTACTACTGAAAATATCTTTAGAGAGAAATTAAAATGACTCATCTGTTTTAAATTCTTCATTTGTGAATTTAAGCAAACTTCTAATAGCCTTTGTGAGTTTACAAAAGAAATGGAAATTCATTAAGTATATTCCCAGAGTCACAGTTATGTTACAGCAATTGCATCTTAGTAGCTGAACGTTAATGTATTTTAATCACAATTGCTCAGTATTTCCGTAATAGTATATTGTTAAAACCTTAAGAAAGATTTAAGATATCCCAGTATAGATGCAAATTCTTATTGCTTATTCCAATTTTGTAATAATGGGGATGGAATGGAAGGGAAGAAGAGGAGAGGAAAGTTAAGAGAAGGAGAGAATTCAGCAGGATAAAAAGGCATATAAGCAAAAAAGAGACTAACCTAACTAATAATCACAGGGAGTGATAGAGAAAGCGTAGGACTAGAGATTGGGGGCTAGTGGTGTGTAGGCACAGACTCACAGTCGCTCTAGAGAAATATTGTACGTATCTTCTCCCAGTCTGTATCCATTCAATGACCTTGCATTAAAATCAGCTGAGGTGGAAGTATATACACCATGGAAATCAGCAAGCATTACAAATCAGAGTTGTGTGTACATACATACACATCCACACAAACACCTAAGTGCCGTCAGTTAACTTTTTATCAGCACATCAATGCTTCAAACTAAACATGTATTTGGACACACCAATATTAAACTAGAAACAGTGGAAAGAGTGGTAACTATATAAGATTCCTTTTATCTACTTTTTAAAGCATCTCTTTTAAACATGTACCTGTGGGCTTTTAACATTTCCAAATAAGTATGTCTTTCCCAACACCCAAAACTCATTTGTACTTCTTCACACTTGAACTTTTTTATACAGAGCAAGACTTTTGAATTTCTGAGCTTCCACAGCAATACCTTAAACAAACTTGTATGAGAGCACTGATGATAAACAGTTTTAGTTTCAGTCTATTTGAGTAATAGCAGGTTTCTGTGATCCTGGGTTGAAAAGAATCTGGAAGGTGAACCTGGACACTGCAGGAATGATCACAAATGTTGCCGATCAGAGCGCCTGGGTGGCTCAGTCGGTTAAGCGTCCGACTTAGGCTCAGGTCATGATCTCACGGTTCATGGGTTCCAGCCCCGCGTCGGGCTCTGCGCTGACTGCCAGCTCAGAGCCTGGAGACTGTTTTGGATTCTGTGTCTCCCTCTCTCTCTGACCCTCCCCTGATCATGCTGTCTCTCTGTCTCTCTGTCTCTCTCTCAGAAATAAATAAAACATTAAAAAAATTAAAACAAACAAGTGCTGCTGATCAACATCTCTTATAACAAGAATAACAGTACTCATGCTACATTTGTTATATAAATATAGATATGATTATCTTTCCATTCCTGTAAAGGTAGAGATAATGTCTTATTGATTGTTTTAATAACCACTGTCTAGTAAAATCCCTTGCCACAGTGTAAACCCAACTTAACCACTGCTAAATTGATGAATAAAGTTACTTCTTATAGCCATAATGGGTACCTGCAGTTAGTTACTATAGCAAATACTGTTCCTCATAATATTACTGAAGATAGCTACCAACCTACAAAAAAACTAAGTATTTTTGACAATTAGCACTTCTATAATATATAGTGAGATATGCTGTATAACATAACTAGCAATCAATATCTATGTAGGTAACAATGGGAAACTAAGCTCATTGATATCTTTAGAAAAAGACTCAGTCACAAAAAAACAACTATTAGTTTACAATGTTTCTTTTTTTCCCACACAAGGTTGTTTACTTATAAATTCATTTTGCAGGGGGGAAAAAAGTACATAGTTATACTTCACATCAAAACTCCAGAGGGCAGACCATTATCATGCAAATACCCATAGCAGGCTAAAAGGTAAATAGTAACTCCTCAAAAATAAGAGATGCAAATCACTCTCCAAATTCTTCCTACTCCTTCTTCCTTAAGGTTTATTTCACTACTGTGCTGAAGTGAAAACTTGGAAAAAAACAAAACAAAAGATGGCTCTGCTAGATCTTAGCTAGGAACCAGGAAAAGCAATTAGGGTAGGGGAGTATATTGTAGAATAACAGGTTTAAAAGCATGAAGAGAAAAGTAAACAGGTCACTCCCATCAGGTAAGTAAGGAAATGGATTCTAGACTGCGCATAAAACAATAATTACTGAACACTTACTATGGGCCAAGAGAATTCTTCAATCCTCACAACAGATTTATGAAAAAGATACTATTATCAATCTCATTTTACAGAGAAGGAAACTGAGACTCAAAGAGGCTAAGTAATTTGCCCAAGGTCACACACAAATAGCTGGTGGCAGAGCTACAACATGAATCGAGACAATCTGACTCTCAAGTCCATATTCCTAAGTATTCTGCCAATCCTCATCATACCACTCTCAGATAATAGACCAAAAATAAGTCTTGCCCCCACAAGCCATATGTGTGAGTATGAGTATCATAAAGTAAAAACCAAGGAAAACAAATGAGCTGCAGAGGTACTGATGAGATTATTTTCCTATTTTCTAATTCCTAAACCCTTATATGTAGATGTATTATTTTGCCTACTACAAATCTTTTTTTTTTTTTTTTCTGAAAAGTGATAGGACTTTCTATTGCATTCCCAGTTTCACTGTTGTGCTGATGCCATAATTAAGTGTGTGATGAAAAATCAAGCTGAGTCACGATAACTATTCTTGGCTTACGAAACACTTAGTTGTAATAGGGTAATGGTGACATGAGAAGCTGCATGGACACGAGGAAGCTTAGGGAGAGATTACTGCAACTATTAACTTTAAACAGGAACATTTCCCCCACATAAGTATTCCAATGAAAGTTCAGAAAATGAGAAAATAAGGGTATTCTTTCAGAAATAAACAACAGTAGTATTGCCTTTTCCTATACACTTTCCCTGGTACAACACTGACTTGGGATGTTTATGTCACATACTATCTTGATATAAACAAACACAGGAAACACTGCAATTGGAACTTGGACAAATAAGAAAAAACACCACCAGTAGCTAAAACACACACACATACAGTGTATCTTTCCTATTGACTAGCCCTGTAGTGACTGTTTGAATGTGAATATTTTAAGGATCTCTGGAGACTAGGGGGAAGAGAAAATCATTTGAAAAAAATTAATTCCTTAATTGAATAAACCAATGAATTAAATCATAGTGTTAAAATAAAACAAAGAGAAATTAAAAGAGAAAACTTCAGAGCTTTAATACATAATTACAAAAGTCCAAGAATACCCAAAAGTTATCTAAGTCCTACAACTTAGCAAGCAGAGGTATGATTTATTTTGCAAACATTTTCTTTTAAACTTTCCCAGGCATTTGAGCACAGGCTCTTAGTCATAGCTGAGAATTACTTCCCAAATAAATTCCATATGCTCTAACTCTTGTCTCTGGTCTTTTCCAAAACCAGATCTGGTCATAAACCATGGGCCAGTTTTCCACACTATACAGCTGTCAAACACTTCTCCTACCCAATGAACTAAAGACCCTCTTTCAGCCCTTTATGTGAGGTCTTATATCATGTGCAATAAGAGTGATATGTCAATACTGGAGAAATTCCCTTTACAACACATGACAAAATAACACTCAAAAATATATACTTTTCCTTATCTGTGAAATATGTATATGCCCCAACAGAAAACACAATCATTTAATAAATCATTAACATCTGACCTCTTTTGGTCTTAACCTCAGGCCATGGCTTGAATTACTTTCAACTCATAGAAGTAGCTAAAGAATGTTTATGATTCTCCTCCAGAAAATAAAGCCTGGAAGCTTGGAAATGACTTTCTTCCCTGACAGCAGCAGACAGCCTGAGACACTCAGACTCCAGTGCATTCATGACGATGCGCACAACCTGAGATAAGCAAAGCAGTACCACTATGGTCGGGGCACCTTAGTTATCCTAGTTGACATTATAAAAAGGTATAGAAAAACAACCTCTCTCCTTTCTCTCTCTCTCTCTTTTTTTTTTTTTTTTTTTTTTGCTTCCTTTTAAAAAACTAAGAGATACTGTAGTTAGTAGAGAAGAAAAGTTAGCTCTTATGATGCCCAGTTACATAAGCAGGAAAAGTGTTAATTAATGCTGGTAAAACCCTACTTCTTATCTCAACATTACCCAGGTCCTCAAACAGAATTCTAACAAGCAATTCCCATCACTTCGACTGCTGACAATAACATCCTGTTCCCAACTTTGGGCTTTCAGTAATTCCTAACATAGTCTAGAATATGACTACAGTAAGACCTTTTAGTCAATCTAAAAATTAATCTGAAAATACTAGATGAGAAAATGAACCTTTTCAGATAATTCGGGAATATAATAAGTGGGCTGTATGTTACAACAACAACAAAATAGCTTTGCACATTAGTTATTGTGCAAAGACACAAAGCTAACAAAGTTTCCATCCCATCCCTGCTAAGCATATCGTTCTAAGAGCATCTTGGCTTATCTTAAATTGTCTTCAATGGCTTTCTGACCTAATAAACTTTCAAGAATTTTTGTGCAGAGTAAAGGGGGCAAAGACAGACTCAACTAACTTACCTTTATCTTACATTTCAAGATAAGAGAACACTACACCTTACCCATGGATGACCTAATGTATTTTTGTCCTTCAAATGCCACATGAAGTGATTGATGGCTTACAAATCTTGCCTCGAGCCCAGATATTTCTGCTAAACTCTCTGAGAGCCATGTGTTTGTCCCAGTCCCAGAAGCACCTCAAAAACACAGACTCAAGATATATCCCAGCCTTCTCCAATTTCTCCATTGGTCTCCTGTCAGTGAAAGGCCCCAAATTCAGAAGACTGCCTCATCACTGCCTCTGCATGCATCCCATCACTTCTCTGCAGGATTAGAACAACATTCACCTTACACAACTATCAACACCAAGTTTCACAACTCACCCAAATTTTATTTTCTATACAGCCACAGAAAAGTGTCTATAAAAGAAAAGTTGTTACTTCCCAGCTTTTATCATCTCTCCACAACCTTCAATACAAAAGACCTTTCCTTAACTCAGTAATCTCATGATAATGAAGAGGCCCCTCACTCCCTCCTTTTCTGCTGTCATTTCCAAGTGGCAAGTCTTCTCTTGCACCACATAACACAATTTACAAAGCCTAGCTCACATGGTGACCTTTTCAGCAGCTTGCCTTCCATGCTTCATTTAGTCATTCCTAATTTTCTCTTATCCTTTAAGCCTTAGCCCAAGTGTCTTGTCCTTGGTGAGCCCTCCTTAATATTCCCTGCGTAAAATTTAAGGGTCTTCTTCAAGCTTCCACAGTATTGTGATTATACCACTGTGACGGCAGATCACAGAACTCTGTAAGCTGCATTGTGCCAGTCTGTGTTCCCAATGAAATTATGAGTATTTCTAAGGAAATGCCTATGCCTCCAGCTTTCTTTTAATTTTTTTAATTTTTCTGTCTCCAAGGGCCTAGAGTAATATCTGAGACATACAGTTATAACCCAAAAAACACTTTTTGATACAAGCACATTAGCTGAAGCAAGGGTGGGGGACTACATGGGAGGAGTTGGAAAAGAAGTTAAAGAACAAAAAATGCCCAAATCAAACTAAAATAAGATGGACAATGCTGGACTTTGCATTCATGCAAACTAAATGTCATTTTCCTATTCATATACTGACCTCAGTCTCCGACAATATTCCATTCATTCATACATTATTGATTGTGAAGTATTTTGAAACCACTGAGGAAGAGAAAAACTGAATTGTATGGATTTCAGAATTAAGACACAGACATGAACACACACACACACACACACACACACCACTGGTTTCTTTTAGAAAAAATGAGGATTTTAACAAATAATGAATATAGACCATCTTCTACTAGGACACGCAAGTTTATGGATTTTCACTATACATGCAAACAAAAGCTTAATCCCATCATTAAATTTTCATTTCTACTTTTAAAAGAAGAATAGAAGAGATTACCTTCTGCAGCTTCTTAGTCTTTATCAACTCTAGTTACCACTTGAGAAATGAATCTTGAATAAGCACTGAGGGAGAGGGTGGAAGAACAGGCAAGCTAAATGCTACTTGGCAAAGCAACCTATCCTTCAATATTTATTAGGGATGAATAAGCAATGATCTGCTATCTTATCACTGGAAGATGCCTTGTTAACCTGTGCCAAAACTTCAATTAGGCTTATAAACACTCTTGAAAGAATGAGGAATTAAAAACACAGCTTCTATTGGCCTTTGAGCTTAACAGCCAGGGAGCGTACTATCTACATTTTACTAAGGGGCTAAATTGCATTACCGTAATTGTACTGGGTTACAATTATAGCACTTAGGCCAAAAGGCAAAGCAAGGGCAAGCCTAAAGAAGAAAATAAAATTTGTTTTCAGAAAGTTTTAGCCCTTCAATTGCACTCTCATCAGGCTTTGTTTGGCCTTTATTCTAGTGTGTTTATTCTGGCCATGCATCACCATCCCTTTTCTTTCCCACTGGAACCCTTTACCAAGGACTTTGTTCCCAGGAAACCTGAATTCTAAATATTTCCAACCACTACCATACTCTGACCCACCAATAAAATCTTATTATTTCTATGGTTCCTTTCATCAAGACTTTTCCCCATGCTTCCAAACAACTAGTAAATTTGATTTACTGACAAGTGCTAATCTGTTTTTGGTACTCTGAAAGCTATTTGCCCTGGAGACACGTAAAACAGCAGGGCAATCCAACTGTGGGGATCTGGGCAATATGGATGGTCCAAAGAGAGAGATAATTAGGTTGTTGAAAAAACAGCAGCCTGATATATCTACACCTGTGGCAAAATGTGAATAGGTTCTTATTTGAATTAATGACAACTTTATTGTAGACTCAGCTCACATCAAGATAGCATGGAAATAATGCTACCTTTTGGGTTTATATAAATTCATGAAAGTGAATGCAGAATTGATAGGTACATACTCAGTGAAGGTTACTGTCCAACCAGAAGCAACACATAGACCATTTTTCATAACTTTTCAGGTGATAATTTAAAATTAACCACAAGCCAATTGCTTGTAAACCAAAACTAAATGTTTCCAATGATTTAGTTGGAAATGATTCAATCATTAAGGTGTAATTCATGAGTTAAGGCCTCTGGCTCTAATGGTTTTCAAGCAAGTATTTACTGTGTAATGCAAATGCCTTGTTATATTATAATTGAGAAAGCCAACTAAGCACGATAAATAAATAATAAAAAATAAGCAAGATAATACCAGATGATAGAAGTCACAAAGAAAACAAGTTGATGTGTCAGAAAATCATGTCAGTGGGGATACTAATTTAAATTGAGTGGTAAGCAAAGGACTCAACGAAGAGGGGTACCTGGAACTGAAATATGATTTACAATAAGTCCTCACCCCCCCCCAACCTTTACCCAAATATCTAAAAGAAGTTCAGGAAGAAAGAACAGAAGGTATAAACTTCCTAAGACAAAAGCATGCTTGACATGTTGGTGTTGATGGAAAGAAAAGAAGCCTGGCATGACTAAAGCACAGTGAAGGCAACAGAATCCGGAGCAGGTAATGCCTTCAAAACCACAGTATGAAATTTAGATTTTATTCTATGTTAGCTATCACAAAAATATAGAATTGTGATTATAATGACAAAGAAATGAAAACTTTATTCTAAATAGACTTCACATTTGCACTATATCCCATAATATATGGGATAAAAGTGTTGTACTTCCTGAAATTTTTAAAGCCACTTCACTGCAAAAAAGAATGAAATCTACAGAGTTGAAGGGAAGTTCTGCCCCCAAACTGAACTCAACTCCTGCACAAACTGAAAAGCAACAACAACAACAAAAAGAACTATGGAAAAACCCTTTGGTATTAACTGCCAAGAACTTCCCATCAAATAAACCCAAATACGCCTAACTTTTATCTATCACTCTGCATGGACAAGAGTTTACAAGGTTAAAGCAACTGCTTTCTAGGTTAAAAAAAATCTTTATCAAAATTAACCTGAGTGGTGACATCCATTTATAATATTTGGTGTAACCTGATTATAAAGTAAATGTATACACAAAAGTGAACAGGTCTTGATTCGCCAGGAGACTGTATCTCATGACATATCTACAAATTGAATCTATTTTTTCAAACATCAATGTTAAACTAGATAGAAAATAATCTAAGGCTACTGGGCAGTAGTGAGATAACCATATCTAATTTTGTCCCTTCTAAAAGTAGAGTTAGAAGCCCAAAGAGGTTAAAATCGAACAGTTTTAATAATAGACCCAACAATGACATAGTGCCTTGTACCTAGTTGAATCGAAATTCATATTTATTCTCACTCTGTGATCAACTATTAAACATTTAATGCAAATTTGGTGACAACCTTAAACACTCTTCTACATTAACAAGAAGCAAATAGGTACTTCGAAGATAGCTCCACACAAATTCTACCATAAAAATATTAGAATCCTAAAAGATGAATACCTCAGCCACCTTTCTTTAAAACAAATCCCCCCTTCCTTTTTAAACCCTCCTAAGGGACAGCATGAAGAGATAGAGAAGAAAAGATGAGCCTGGTCATATTTCTCTTATTGTCATATTCTGAATTCAAGTTATAAAGTTATGAAAATTAGCATTAAATAATAAATGTTTATTATTAGCATTATAAAAAATAGATAACCCCTCCTTATATACTGATTTACTGAGTATCATGGCCCTTTGGTTATTAGTGCTCAAAAGTGGGAAATCTTGAGCCCCATTGGGAGAAAATGCTCAAGAGATAGAAGAACCTTTACCAACTTAGTCTCCTGTTTGAAAATATCTGCAAGACAAAGATACTGTTACTGACAGAAGTATGCCAAGGACCTCAGAAGAGCTGAGACAAAGAGCAAAGGGACAACTGCATTGTGATCTTCCTTTGCAAGGGATGTGTGTCCATTTTGTAAGAAATATAAGAAACACTTAATTTTTTGAAAGAAATACAGAGACCACGTATAATAAGCACACTCAATACATGCTTTCAGAAGTTCTTTCCTCCTTTCTACATTTGTTACTTCATAACTTAACAATGTAATATAAAGTCTAGCTCATATTTTACTTTTGACTTAACCTACAGTCTACAAAAGTAAAAAAAGGGCCACATCACAAATCTAAAAGTTGACAAGATGATTTGGCATTATATTATCTTTATAGGTGAAGGCTGAAAAATCATTCTAGTCCTTAGTTTCTCTTTATAGTTTAAGAACTACCAATTGTTTGACAGAAAACTGAACACACTGCCCAATTACAGTCACTCTTAACTGGTAGTGGTCAACATGGTGTCAACTCTGTCCTTAGGCAAAGGTACTTCTGCTCTGCAGCACCTCGAATCTTGTTCGAAAGATCCTCAAGTTACTCCTTTGCATTTTCCTCATAGTAGATCCTGTCAAGAGTGTTTCTGATTAGTTGGCAAGTAGAAGTTAACAGTATGTTTAGCTCAATTAACCAGAGAATGATAACTCCAAAACTGCTGTGTTCAGTCATTCATATTCATCTTTACTGACTACAGAGAAAGTTCAGGTCACTGGGACTTATTAAGGAAAAGGACACTTGGGGAGCCTGGGTAGCTCAAGCTCAGTCCGTTAAATATTCACCTCTTGGTTTCGGCTCAGGTCATGATCTCACAGTTCATGGCTTTGAGCCCCAAGTCAGGTTCCATGCTAATGGTGTTAAAGCCTGCTTGGGATTTTCTCTCTGTTTCTCTGCTCCTCCCCTGCTCTGTCTCTGTCTCTGTCTCTCTCTCTCTCTCTCATGCTTCCTCTCTTTCTCAAATAAATAAATACTTTAAAATGTTTTTTTTTTTAAAGAACAAGGACAGCTATCTTACATTAACAATTTATCTGTGGGCACTTGGGTGGTTCAGTCAATTAAGCGTCTGACTTCAGCTCAGGTCATGATCTCATGGTTTGTGGGATTGAGCCCTGCATCAGGCTCTGTGTTGACAGCTCAGAGCCTGGAGCCTGTTTCAGCTTCTGTGTCTCCTTCTCTTTCTGCCCCTCCCCCACTGGTGCCCTGTTTCTCTCAAAAATAAAAAATTACCAAAAAAAAATTTTTTTTAATTATCTGAATGTTTGAATGATGATCAAATTTCAATGACTTAGGATTTGCTGACATGTTACAGTGTAGGAACACAAGTGTCAGTAAGAATGGTCAGCCTAGAATTCACTTTTCATCTAATTTCGTTAAGAACAAAGGCAGCACTTACTGCATGCTTATCACACCTTACTAGATAATAAGGAAGTGAGACTATGAAGGAAAGTTTCAAAACAGTAAATGCTGGTACAAGCTTAAATAAAATGGAGATGGAAATCAGGATTGCTTCCTAGGAATTGAGCTGGGCCATTATTTAACATTTTATTTTTGTGCCTGTCAGTGACTGATTACTCAACAGTTGATTCTCAAGAACAAAGACTTACATGCCCTATAAACAAGCTAAACATATTTCTTTCCTAGTACACCAGCATGTTCTAAAAAGGATCTCAAACACTCTACAAAGTTACTATCACACAGTAAGGTAAAATAATTTTAAAACAGTGGGGCGCCTGGGTGGCTCAGCTGGTTAAGCATCTGATTTTGATTTCGGCTCAGGTGGTGAGCTCATGGTTCCTGAGTTCAAACCCCACATTTGGCTGTGTGCTCACACTGTGGAGGCTACTTGGGATTCTCTCTTTCCCTCTCTCTCTGCCTCTACCCCACTCGTGCATGTGCATGCTCTTTCTATCTCAAAATATATAAATTTTTAAATAGATAAATAAATTTAAAATGGGGTTAAAAGTAAAGCAAAGGAGAACACGGTTAGAAAGAAACAAAAGGACACGTAAAATGAGTGAACAGGATGTGTGTCCAGGTCATGGAGGAGAACTTGAGAGGGTCAAGAATTCTGGCTCTAAACATTATAGCCGTCAGTGTGTAGCAGAGCATCAAAGTTCTAGCCTTTGATTTTTGTGTGACCTACGCTAATATTTAATGCTTACCACCTTTGTATTACTCAAAAAGATGACCTGAAAATCATTAAGTGTTGTTTTTTTCCCATTGAGCACTATCTCTTCAATATTTCTTTTTGTAAATTAACTGAGAGGTATGAAAAGCATTGCTTGTTAGAATCATTAACAGATTCAATTGGCAGGTAAAGGTTGATAATACCTTGTCTACATATATAGTCTTCCGTCACATAGAGCTTACTAATTCCAAACATGGAAAAAGTAACTTCACAGTGAGGAAATGTGGCAGACACCAGGATAATCAAGAGATCAGAGTTCATAGCAACAGTAATGAGAAAGCAGAACATCAGACACCTTAATTCCTCCCAAAAAATGTACAACTTGAATATATTCATAAGGAAATATCAGACTTGTAGGCAGTATTATCACAAATTTCTCAATGAACATCTTTCTTGTGCATGAGAGTCTCATATTAGTAAGTTCAAGTCTTCTATGAAATAAGCCTTGCTACAAATTAAAAGTGAATTTAATGAAAGTTATAATGCAAAATTGTAATTAAAAATAATGGTCATCACCATCACAAAATTCATGGAAGTGTGTAACAAGGAGCAAAGTGAGTATCACCTTAGATCTTAGTAAGATATTATAGTAAAGAATACAGATGGCGAACAGGTACATACAATGGTGTACATCATCACTAATCATTAGGGAAATGCAAATCAAAACCACAATGAGATATCACTTCACAACAATTAGATTAGCTAGTATCAAAAAGACAGGAAATAACAAGTGTTGGAAAGGATGTGGAGAAACTGGAACCCTTATGCACTGTTGGTGGGAATGTAAATTGGTATAGCCACTATGGAAACAGTATGGAGGTTCACCAAAAAATTAAAAATAGAAACATTATGCTAGACAATCTCACACCTGGATATTTATCTAAAGTAAACAAAAACACTAATTCAAAAAGATATCTGCACTCCCACCTTCAGTGCACCATCATTTACAATAGCCAATTATGGAAACAACCTAAGTGTCCACTGACCAGTGAATGGACAAAGAAAAATGTGGTATGGATAGAGAGAATATATGTAACACGCACACATATATACATCCATATACACTATACATGTACACAGACAAAATGTCATATATTTAGCCATAAGAAAAGAAAGAAATCTTGCCATTTGCAATAACATAGATAAACCCTGAGGGTATGATGCTAAGTGAAATAAGTCAGGCAGAAAGACAAATACCATGTAATCTCACATAGGTAGAATTTTTTAAAAAAAGAGAAGAAAAAAAGAACTGATACAGAAAACAAATAGGTGGTTGCCAGAGGCAAGGGTTGGGTGAAATGGGTCAAAGGGGTCAAAAGGTATAAACTTCCAGTTATAAAGTAAGTCAAGGGGATGTAATGTACAGCATGGCAACTATAGTTCATAAGACTCTACTGTATATATGAAAATTGCTAAGGGAGTAGATCTTAAAAGTTCTTATCATAAGGAAAAAAAAATGTCAATGTGAGTGGATGGATATTAACTAGACTTACTGTGATGATAATTTCACAATGTATACAAATATCAAGTCATTATATTGTATACCTCTAAGATGTCAATTAACCTCAATTTAAAAAAGACTTAACAAAAAAAAAGTACACAGTAATTGTTCAAAGATTGAAGAATGGGGTTGTTTCTCTTTCCTTCCACTTACCTGTTTCATCATTCTTAGGAAATCAGCCACACAACCCCATTTGTTGCTTGAAAATGATACAATATATATTTGCTCACAAAGTAAATTTATTTACAAATCTGCTTTTATTCAACCCAGGAAATGCCTTCAAAGCACTTTTCAAAGCATATATTCTAATAAGAATCTTTATAAGCTGCTGGTAAGAATATAGTGTACCAACTTTGAAAAATGGGAATTTTCTTAAAATATTAAACCCACATTACCAGCCAACCCAGCAACCTTACCCCTAGAGGTCTACCCAAGAGAAAGGAAAATGTATGCCCATGTAAAAACTTGTACACAAATGTTCACATAATATTATTATTATTCATATATTATTATTGATATAACTTAATTCATAATTATACAATATAATATACTTCATATATTATAATTATATTATTATTATTATTCATAATAACCAAAGAGTGGAAAACAACTCAAATATCCAACAGGAATATATATGATATGTCCATACAATGAAATAGTATTGCACAATAAAAAGGAATGAAGTACTGATATGGTTACAACATAAACCTCAAAAACATTATGCTAAGTAAAAAAAGCCAAAAAAAAAAAAACAAAAAAAACCACATGATGCATGAATCCATCTATATTAAATATTCCAAAAAGCAAATCTAGAAGGATAGACAGTAGATGAGTAGTTGTCTCAAGTTGGAGATTAAGTGTAAATGTGCATAAGAAATTTTATTGTGGTGAAGAAAATGCTCTAAACTTGGATTGTGCCAATGACAGAACAATTCTGTAAATAAACTAAAAAACATTGAATTGTTTCGTTAAAATGAGTGAATTGTTAAAAATGTGTATTTATTTATTTTGGGAGAAAGAGCCACACGCTAGCAAGGAGCAGAGTGTACAGAGGGAGAGAGAGAATCCCAAGCAGGCTCCACGCTCAGTGCAGAGCCCAACACAGGGCTCAGTCTCACAACTGTGAGATCATGATCTGAGCCAAAATCAAGAGTTGGATGCTTAAGCAACTGAGCCACCCTTTAGGCATCCCTAAAATGAGTGAATTTTATGTTATATAAATTATATCTCAATAAATCTGTAAGAAAAAAATGTGTTAAGACTTATTCCACTCCTACTACATTCAAAGCCTAGCTATGAGCAGTGACACAGTCCCATACTCAAAAACTAAAAATATAATGGAATGTTAACATCTCAACTTAAAAAACAGAAGCTTAAAAAAAGAGGCAGAACCCAATTCCCCACCTCTTGAATATGACCTGTTCTAAGGGACTCACTTCTACCATATATAAAACAGTAGTAGTGCAGTATGTGACCTAGAGACTAGGTCAAATAAGACAAAAGCTTCTGCCTGGTTCTCTTCACTTGGGACATGAACTTTGGAAGTCCTTATTCAACACAGAAAGACATCTAACTACCCCTAAAGGAACATGCCTAAGAGAGCACATGGAGACAGAAATGCCCAAAGAATGTAATGCTAGCCTCCTACTGTTTTGACTCTTTCCAACATCAACTAGAAGACACATGAATGAGCCTTTAGATTACTGTAGTCCCTAACCTTCAAGTCACCCCAGGTGACACCAAGTGGAAATGTGACAAGCTGTCCCAGCTGAACCCTGGCCAAACTGCAGGTTCATGAGTAAAATAAATGTTGTTTCAAGCCACTAATATTTGGGTTGGTTTGTTAACAAGGCATTGAAAGTCAGATTATCTTACCCTTACCTGCTTAAAATACTGGACACCATAGTTACAAGATATTTAATAGAACAAAGTAACATTCTGTAAGGAAATATTAAAATGCCCTTAAAGCTGAGAATTTTTAGGGGCACCTGGGTGGCTCAGTTTGTTGAGCTTTGTACTCTTGATTTTGGCTCTAGTTATGATCCCAGGGTTGAGGAATCTAGCTCTGCATCCAGCTCTGCACTGAGTATGGAGCCTGCTTAAGATTCTCTCTCTCTCCCTCTGCCCCCTCCCCTGCTTGCATGCTCTCCCTCTTTCTCTCTAAAATAAAATTTAAAAAAAAAAACACTTTTTTTTTTAAACCTGAGAACTTTTAGCAACAGGCTGGTCCTATCTGTTTCAATCAGAAGGTACAAACCTCAATTTTCATTCTGGATAATAACTTTATTTTTAGTGTTGGATTTTACAGCAAAGATAAAAACATTAGAAGTCAGAATTACCTTTGGCAAAAATAAAGAGTAGATATTCAGACATTTTAGGATGTAGTGAGATGCAAAAACATGGAGTCATATTTTTGTCAGCAGCCTGTATTTACAGGATATAAAACCTACATTCTAGTTAGCTGTGATGACCAGCAACATACTCCCCTCCTGATAAATTGAAAAAGAACCCAGCTTTCTGATCAGTATACCAGTTCAGAATCCTTCCACATCATATGCCAGAATCAATTAAAATACTCGGGTTCAGGTTTGGTCATTTTTTAGTGAAAAATTTATTCTCAACAGGTTTGCCTCCTTCCAGTCCACATCCTACACCTGCAGTGCCCAGGAAGTTACCACATCTCTTCAAGTTGACTTTCTTCCAGATTGTAGGGAAGAAGAAAAGGAACTTTACCAAGAAGAGAATATAATCTTTACAAAAAAGGGAATATAATCAATAACCTGTGAGAAACCAAATAGAAGAGATAGCTGAAATATTCAATAGGTTTGTCATTCTAGTAAACAGTCTAATGAACAAAATTCTTAACTGAACTTCCCATTCATACAAAAATCTGTGACTCTTATACTACAAGATCCTAAAGATTTTGCCCACACATTGTGTGAGGAGGACTTTATTCCAATTCTGGTATCAATGCTTAATGCCAATTCAAAGTGGTTTAAATGCACGGAAACATATCAGTCTAATCAGTCCACATCATAGGAGAAACAGGGATAGAAGATTCAGGTTTGACTAATCCAGAAGTTCAAAGACATTAAAGAGCTACATTCATTTCCATCTCTATGCTCCACTACCCAAATGTCAGCTTCATCCCACAGACCCCAGTTGGAGAGCCACAGGAAGACTGTGTCTTTCTTCATTCAGTTTGGCACAGTAAAAATGCCTATGCCTACACAATCAAATCCAAATCACTTGCTATTTGCCCAACAATGCCAGCTGAGGCCATGTACCTAATGCAAGAACATCTTATGTGGAGTGGCCTGGACATGGGCTCACAAAGCCATCACTGGCAAGAGAACCAGATTAACATGAGGTACTTAGAGCTGCAGCTGCAGCGCAAGCAGAATCAGACTTAATGGAGGCAAGAGACCAACTTCCAAGTGCACTGAGATTCCAACTGTCCACCAAATCTGTACTCAATTGTCTATTTGATCAGTTAGGGGAAAAAAATGCTCAATGCCCAAGTGGATTTTGTCTAAACGTTCTCCCCTATGTCAGTTTTGATCTTCAAATATGATTAGGGCATAGGAGACATAGAATGCATTTTCCCAATTTAGCAATAGATCCATCATGTGCCCAAATTAGTTCTTGGTATATTTAAACCATATATAGTTGAAGTATTTAAGCTGAGAATGCCTCTCTCTCTCTTTTCCCAGTGGATCAGGAAAAGTAGAAATTCACCACTTATAGGCTATCATGCCCTGACACCAAGGCAATAGAAATAAGGAATTCTCCACAAGCAGCATCAGCAAGAGAAGCAAAGATAGGAGGAACATAATCTTCCATACTAGCATCACCTCAGATGGCAGGAGTATGAACTTCCTAAAGGCCATCTGTGTTTATGGAATACCTATGAGTCACTTATATAAAAAAATATTTTATCTGATATTTTCTTGACTCAAAATAAAAGATCCTGTTAACTAGTTTTTCTAGTACAATGCTATAATGCACTATAATATCGATTCCTTTTAAATTGAGTCAGTTCTGTGTTTAGTATGTTTATGTACATTCTTCTTGAACACTGTGTTCCTTTCAGGAACTCAGAAATCCATACTGCAATTAAAACCTCTCCTAATAAACTAATGATTTTCTTAAGAACACTGATGACAGTAAAGAGAGCTGTCCTTCTCATAACCACCTTGCAAGGTAAGTATTACTGACCTCAGTTTACATACATGAAAACACAGGCTTTGGTCACTTTGGTAATTTCCCCAAGTTCATATGATTAGAACACAATGGGGAAAAAAATTCTATCATAGCAGGTATGATTCAAAACTGCAAACCCAAAAAGTTCTAAGTAAGAGATTTTGCAAACACTTTATGTTGAGTCAGATTATCTTTTTAAAAAAAATTAAAGTGTGACCCATTTCCCATGTTTCCCTTGTCCTCTACACTACTTCTGGGATTTTGAGAAGGGGGAAAAATATGTTCTAAGAAAAATGTTTCCCTCTACTTTTTCCCTTTGGTTCTGAAATAGTAACCTATGGTACACACTGAGGTTGTTCTAACCCTATGATACTGACTTTGCCAGAGTTAACAAATTGTCCACTGGATCCTCTTTACCAGCAATACCAGAGAACAATTCACTTGATGACTTTATTATTATACTTAGCACTAAGCCAAGTAGATAATTCTTTGTTCACCAAAAACAAAAATTCTACCCATGTAACAATCTGACAAAAATATTGTTATCAGAGATAATTTGAGACGTCATTGATGGGATCAGGGCTTCTCAGACTTTAAAATGCATAGAAAAAACACCTGGGTATCTTATTAAAATGCTACTTCTCATTCAGCAGGTTTGGGTAAGCCTGAGATTGTGCATTTCTAACAAGTAACAGTTGACTCGGATGCTACTGCTTCACACTTTAAATAGCAATCATTCCTTCATGGCAGAATGAGAAGTGTGTACTCTTCAAACTACAGCAGCAAATAAAAAATTCAAATTACAGTCACAGTTGCTAATATTAATCTTAAATGACATGGTATCTTTCTAACCTGCTGCTATCAAGTTGGTATTTTACTTACAGCCTTCCTGAATTTGTTGCTGCCTGATGAAGTGTTTTCAAAGAGCATTCAGTGTAATGCTGGTCAAGCTTGAGAAATGTTACATACTATATATCCCTCTTTGTGAGAGACAGCACACATACATATGTAAAATTAAGATGTACTTAAGTACAAAAATAAAAGTTTACATTGGACTTCCATGTATATCCTGTATGATGGCAATTTCTCACATTTGTCCCTGGCTCATCTGGGAGGTCTTGAAATAAAGAAAGCTCCAAGAAAACCCAAGAAACCTCTGCCATTGAATTTGTGAAGCACTGAGAAAATAAACTTCATTAGGATCCTTTCAGAAGGTGTAACCACACACACACACACACACACACACACACACACACACACACACACACACCACGGTGCATGCAACACAAAGAAAGAAAGGTATTACCTGGATGCTTTGCCACTAATTATAAAATAGCTTTGGTCAAGTAAGAAATCTGGAAATTGGTAGTATCACCTAAACAGCAGGACTCTGGAATGTCATGTTTGCAAGCAGTTTACTTTTACCTCCCATGTTCCTTTAAATGTGCTTATGAGGAACTGTCCTTCACCAGCTCACAAGATAAGACGTGGACAGTCCCTATGACACTTCTGGACATTTAGGAAATGAAGGTCTCTATTATCTCCTACCCACTACTCCCACCCAGTCCCCCCACAGGGAAGGATCTGTGTTCTGTAAAGGAAAAATTCTAGCTGGCTTCTTTTCTTTTTCCACATGCCTTGTTTTCAATTTATTTCTGTTACTGAGCATTTCCAGAGTTATTGTGGAGTACTGGGAAGGGAGGTTCTTACTTGACGCTTAAAAAACAAAGGATTCTTCTTCTCTGGCTATGGAAATGACTAAAGTCAACTGTCTTGTGGATATTTTCACAGGTTCTTAGAAACTAACTCCCCTAGAGGGCCCCTCTACCTAAGGCTTCACTAATGCAGCCATTGTTTTTCCTTTGCCTCACCACTCCTGAGTCCTTCTCAGCTTCCATACCCCCACAGTTTCTTCTTGATGGAGGTTCCCTATCTTCTTCGCATGATCCTCTTTTAAAATGACCCCGAGTAAACATTTCCCCTTGAGTTCCCCAACAGATCCTTGATATCCATGCCCTTTGATATATCATCAGTTAGGAATGCAGTCACTTCCCTAGAGGCTCGGTATCTGTGCCATGTGTTGCAGGCTACATTAACTTCCTAAAGTATGAGTTGGGCATCTGACCATATGCCCCCCAAACTGCTATAAAATCATACCAAGATTCACTGGTTCCACTGACAGCCCCCCATCATACCATTTTAAGATTAAGACTCACAATATAATTCACTCAAAGAATCCTTCTCACAAAATCCTCTCTCCACAGCCACTCCTCCCTTTTTTAATGCTTATTTATTTTTGAGAGACAGAGTAAAAGAGAGAGAGAGAGAGTAGGGGAGGGGTTAGAGAGGAAGACACAGAATCTGAAGCAGGCTCCAGGCTTTGAGCTGTCAGCACAGAGCCCATGTGGGGCCGGAAATCATAGACCACGATATCATGACCTGACCTGAAGTCAGACACTTAAACCAACTGAGCCACCCAGGTGCCCCTCCTTTTTTTTAAGTCCATATGGAATACAAGAATTCTATAATTCATTTCTGCAAACTTCCTTTGAAAATCTGTAGCTTGATCTTCTATCTCACTTCTGTAAAGGTCACCAATGGCAAAATAACTATCCCAGCTAAGCAGTAGAAAGAACATGCCCCAAGGATGCCTGGGTGGCTCAGTCAGTTGAGCGGCCAACTTCAGTTCCGGTCATAAACTCATGACTTGTCAGTTCGAGCCCCACATGGGGCTCACTGCTGTCAGTGCAGAGCCCACTTCCGATCCTCTGTCTCCCTTTCTCCACCCTCCCCCCCACCCCACACTCTCTCCCTCTCTCAAAAATGAATAAACATTAAAAAGAATTTTTAAAAAAAGGAAAGAAAGAACTGCATGCCCCAGAGAGGTAGTGGTAACATCAACAGAAAGGATTTCTCTAGGAATGTCTGAAATAGTCTCTAAGCATTCTTAATAATTACTAGGTAAGAACAAAGAATTTGGGAGTCTAGATATCATGTAATCTGAGGACTAGGATAGTAAGCCAGTAAAACATGAACTATTACTATTAATACATTTCATTAATACTCAAAGTCTGGTAAGAGCTATATAAATTCAGTTTGCTGAAATATGATGATAATAAATTCTCAATTATGCAAATCAGTGAAGGCCACAAATTATCCTAAGTTATATCTATTTGGTCTTAAAATGTATTCAGTGATTCCAGTAATTATCCATTATTTTCTAATGACATTGTCCCTAGGATAATATTAAGGTTAATTTAGATATCTAGACAATGCATATACATCTAAGTTGGGAGGTAGATAAGTAGGGAGGGAGTAAATGTATTCAGAAGTACCCTGAGTTACAGGGATGGTCAGTTTATGATTTCAAAACCAAATTACACAAAAGCCACAAAATGGATAACATACATATTCACTAATCATTTGATTCATTTGTTTCCCTAACAGGAAATTATAGGACATAGTTCATACCAAGCCACAAAAGTATTTTCTTCAAATTCTTTGACAAGATGATTAAAACCCTAGCATATATGTTAATTGAATTCCTTCAGTGTCACACTCAAGAATACATACAAAGAGAGACAGACAGAAGAAGAGAGAGGGGGAAACAGAGAGAAAGGAGGGGAAAAAAAAAAAGAAACATTTTGCCAACTAGAATAAACAAGAACTCATCCTTCACTTAGACTCATGAATCGTAAGCTTCTAAGGTAGACATCAAAGACTCTAGTGAAGTGAAATATTTGATTTGACAATAACCAAAGCTCAGCCACCACATGGTTTTCCTCATACTATTATGTACAGAGCTCTCTAGCAATGTTGAGCATTTCAAACAAACAAACAAATAAATAAGACTAGGTTTTCAAAAATAGCTGCCTAAATTGAAGCCATAAAACACATGTATACCGAATGTGGGTACATGCCCACACAAGCTGGACTTGTAAGACAGCAACAATAGAATGAACAACAGATAAAGTCTGGGAGTGGCACTTCCAAACAGATTTAAGAAGCAAGCTGTGTAACAGATACACATCTTCCTCTCATCCATGTAGAAAGGTCTGCACATGTAACTAGACAACACAATACTAGACAAGAGGAAGCACCCATTCATATTTTTCTTTCCCGAGATAACACAAGCCAGATGCCAGGATCCAAACATTCTTTACATACAAATTAAGTATTAGAGGAATAGTAAAAGTGCTTTACCTTATATAATAAAAGTGTTATTTTTATTATAATAGCTGATCTAAACAAAACACGTTAATGTCACTACATCTAACGGTTTTAGGTAACAGTTTCCAAATACTAAATAGGAAATTTTCAATTGCAGTTGTGTTAACCCTTTGTTATTATTAAATGGGTATGCTCTTTTATCATAAAGGTTAAGAGTTAACATCCAACTGGTGAGAAACAAGTTACATATGAGAAACAAACACAAAACATAATATGAACACAAAATATCATTTGAAACCAGCTACACTATTTAACGATTATTAAAAGAGAGTAGCTAGTCTATACCAGTTGATTAATTACAAAGCATTTCAATTTTCTAGGAGCTATCCATTCTTAATTTTATGAAAACAATGCTCTGATTTTTTCCAAAAGCACTTCCATTACTAATACTTTCAATTACAATATCATTTCTCCTGATGAATATGCAATACCCCCAATCCTATTAACTGTCTTTCTTTGTTCTTCTATTAGTTCTTTATACAAACATTCACTCATAATAATGATTAAACCCAGCTGTGCTCTGTGCTAAGGATTCTGAAACAAGTAATGCAGCCTCAAGGAGCCTATAGCTTAGAATGGGAAACAAATAAGCAATGACTGCAGAACAAGGCAAATGTGCAGTAGAGGTACAAATTACTCAAAGCTTCTCATATTTCAAAATATTTTCACAGAGATTAAGTTTATCTATAACTTGTGGAGTAGGGAGAAAAATTATTTAAAATACCAATATTAGACCATGGACTCCAAAATTAAATCTGTCATTCACAATTATATAACTGATTAGTGTCACAGTTTCAGCTAAGATAATTTAAAGCCATATTCTTTCCTCTACATTAAGCTGCATTTCACAGTTCATGAAGATTTGACAAAGAGTTACCATCACAAACACAACTAGTAACTGAATTCATGTGCTTTCTATTTGCGTTCAGAATTCCAGTATAGAAGCTAGTGCAATATTCTCTATACTCTGATTCTCTGAAATTTTAATGATTCTGTCCTTTTCTTTTCATTCTAAACTGTGTCTCTTAACCTTTCTTGTCATCCCCTTCTAGTGGAAAGGACTTAGATCATTAGTAGCCTATGAATGAAAAACAGTGAGGACAACCTTAAAGTAAGCACTATTAAACTTTAACTAGGAAAAAATGGCTAAGGGTAGACCACACAATCTATGTAAGCATGTACAGAAAAGATGGGGCCACCTAACAAGTAAATAATAACTATGTATCCTGGAAAATTTCTCACAAGCATTCCTATGGCTTTACTTTCAAAGGCTACAATCCTTCTCCAACCCAGCCTGTCTTCAGATATGCTTAGTGTGTAAAAGCACAAATGCTGCCTTAATTATAACCAGCTCTAATGAACTAGTGGTTAAATTCTTGGCCAAATTATGCCCTTATTTTTTTTCCAACAATGCTTTACTTATTGAAAATCTTTGTTTTAGAATTTTACTTTTGAAATCATCGTCAGAATAGCACATTCACTTCAAATACCCTAAAAAATGATAATATAACATTTAAATGTGGGTGTGGTTTGGGAAAAAGTATAACTAGAAGCAATTCCTTCTTTTGACCAATGACATCATCACAGAACTAAATGTAGAGCTTCTCAAAGGAAGTCAGTACTTATGAAGACATATAATGGTGGATATTCTGTAACCTAATAATCTCAATATTTTACACGGAAAGCCTGCATGACTCCTAAATTAAGAGTTAATAAAACAGACTTTTTCTTGTTAGAAAAATATCAGACTTCACTGGCTGTTGCTTAGTTCAAGGGCTTGTAGAACACTCCAAAGAAAATACTCCCTCTAGTAATACTTGGATTAAAATGGTGATTTGGGGGTTTGAGCCAATGAAGACACTAGGGAATTGCAGGCCTTAAGCAGACACAGCCTCTGTGATGTAAAGCTGAACCATATGTGGTGTTAGTTTCTCAATCACATAAATTTGGTGGAGGAAAGCCAACTAAGGAAGAAAATCTATTGTCTTGCTGTCTGCTGAGTTTAAGACAGCTCTGAAAAAGAAGCCTCTTAAGCAAGAGGTAGTCCACGATCAATTCAAAAACGCCTGCAGAAAAGGTAGAACAAAAGAAACAACTCTCCAAGTTCTCTTTCAAGGCAAGATCTTATTTAAGTTTTACAGTAAAAACAAAGACAAAACAGAAAAACACAACAACAACAACTAATTAACTGAAACAAACTGCACTTCTTGGCATAAAAGAAATATGTTGGTTTCTAATTCTTTCCTTCATCAAAAAGATTTCAGCATAACCCTACTTACAATCTGGGCTTAAAATTAATTAGCTATAGTATAGTGTGCTAGGAAGAAAAACAGAGCTTTGAAATAAATGGTATAGTATAGTGGGGAGGTCACCAGACTAAAAATCAGAGTTGGAAAATTGGTGTCTCTAGTCATGGCTACTACTCCCCTCTCACCTACCTGGATGCTAGGCTCCTCCTGTATCAAATGAGAAGACCAGCAAGCACTCCACTTCTACCATCATCCTTCACCCTCATTCACTCTTGGCTAACCAAAATGATGCCTAGTTTTTGTATCAGAGACTGGTATGCACAGATGAAGATGTTAATTCATTCTTGGAAGTTAGTTTCTGTTGCTACTAAATTATCTAATGATTTCCCACCCTCTGGTCATAAAAAATTACATTTGTGAACTGCAAAACTGCTCTGTTGGAAAAAAAGAAAACTGTACACAATGTCGAATGAGACCACACAGTCCACATGGGCACAGAGCAAAGCATTTTATAATGATAGAAGATCGTTCCTCTGAAAACATCTGGAAGTCTTTCATATTAAATCACTACAACTTACAAACAGCACAGGAATAATTCAGTCATTTCCACTATGGCTGAGGAAATTGAAGGATGAAGAGTTTTCAGAAGGAAATTTGGAAGATACAATTAACTAATGTTCTATTCTGTTTTAACATGAAAAGCTATGGAATTGTGGAAATGACACTGAAATTAATAGTAATCAGTTTTACTTATTACTATTATAAAAGGAGACTAAAAACTTGATGTACTTATCCCCCTCACACCCTTACAATCCACCAGTGATTCAAGAGAAATGTATCTGTGCAATGATGTTAGAAAAGTAAATGGCAAAAAACACTGAGAAATATTCAACAATCAGAAATTCCTAATTCTAAAGATACACCCTAAAATTTATAAATAAGCTGAAACTGAGGTAAGGTTATGCTTTAAGGAAATTCCAAGTTTTATTCCAGAGCCAAATTACTGAAAACAGTTGTAGTCTATGTAAGTAGTGAATTGTATCCTCAACTCCATGAGTATCAAATGTCACCCTCTAGACAGAGATTTTGATCCTACCTCAGTCCTATAGAAGGATTACCTCTGGGCAAATGGTTAAACAACTTTACACAAATGAATGTTTTATTCATACATTTCTATACTTCAAGGACGTCACTGAATGTTCACATTGGTAGCAGTATTTATCTAGATTAATAAATGAGAAAAATGGAATTTCTGCTCCAGAAATTATTTAAATCTAGAGTCACTAGAAATAAACTCATCATTTACCACTGAAGAATGTGGCTTTGATTAAGGTAAAATAAGAATGAATACATAGACAAAAAATCACTCAAGATATTTCCATTATAATAAAGTGTTGCTTCAAAGTACATTGAAAGGAAATGTAAACACATAGGAAGAGAATATTAAGTAGAAAAATAAATTGGGTCCTAGGGTAGCTCAGTCAGTTTAGCCTCTAACTCTTAATTTAGGCTCAGGGCATGATCTCACCATTCATGAGATTGAGCCCCATGTCGGGCTCTGCGATGACGGTGTGCACCCTGCTTGGTATTCTTTCTCTCTCCCTCTCTCTCTCTGTCCCTCCCCCACTCTTTCTCTTTCTCTCTCTCTCAAAATAAATAAAGAACATTTTTTAAAAAAAGAAAAAGAAGTTAGTGAAAAAGACAAGTAAGTTGAGTTTTTAAAAAGGCAATAAAATAGAGAAGATGTCTGCTGCCTCATTGGTTTTCTTTTACTTTTTACCTTTTTTTCTTTTTTTTGAGGGCATAGGGTAGGGAATATGACTTGTCTAGGCACACAAGAACTGTTTTACAGCAGCATTTTACTCCTACTGATAGAACAGCGGGATGATTCTTCATCATTTTGAACAGTCTGCCAAAAGTCAAACTCCTTCTTTCCCTCTACAGTTTACCAGCACTTGAAACTCAATTATCTGGAAAGTGGGAGATAGCATTTCCAAACTACATAATAAAGAAGTCTTACTCTAGTCATGTTTCCTATTTCTTTCCCTTGCCCACACTTTGTGCCAGGAGACAAATCTCTTTAGTATATCAGTAGGTTCCAGGCTTACTCAGGGCCTTGGCTCCTCCCACCTGAAGGATTTTAGGATCAACTCTTTTCAAAGCAAATCCTACACAGTTCAGGTTACCACAAAGTCTGAGTACTTCATTCCATACCCATCTCTCTCCATGTCCAGGATCCCCTTTTTGTACTTCTATCATGGTTCAACAAATCAGTGTTTTCTAAATGTTTCATGTTTACATTGGGCTTTTCTATAGAAGTAGACAGTAAGCCTTACCCCAAGGCTATGTAAGATCCTTTTCTTACATCTCTCCAGAGAGCTGGAAAGGAAAACACTTAATTTAAAAATAAAAACAAGGGGCGCCTGGGTGGCTTAGTCGGTTAAGCATCCGACTTTTGCTTAGGTCATGATCTCGTGGTTCGTGGGCTCGAGCCCCGTGTGATGCTCTGTGTTGACTGCTAGCTCAGAACCTGGAGCCTGTTTCAGAGTCTGTGACTCCCTCTCTCTCTGACCCTCCCCTGCTCACACTCTCTCTCTCTCTCTCTCCTAGAAATAAATTAAAAAAAAAAAAAACATTAAAAAAATAAAATAAAAATAAAAACAAAAACAAAACCTAATGATGGATGGTTAATCAAAAATAGTTCTGTTCCAAAACACAGACATAGGTATGTTTGTTACAACACATTCCTGGAAATCTTAAAGTGAATTTTATGCACTGGACCAATACTGAAATTAACAGCTACATTTATATTTCAAAACTGAAGATGTAACCAGCAATAAATTACAAAAGTAACAAAGAAACCACTCTAAGTCTCTACCTACTGAAAAAACATCAAACTATGCTTAGTTTCTAATTATTATGGAACATGGATAGATTAAAATAAAACTAAAATACTATAGGGGCGCCTGGGTGGCTCAGTCGGTTAAGTGTCCGACTTCGGCTCAGGTCATGATCTCACAGTTCGTGGGTTCGAGCCCCGCGTCAGGCTCTGTCCTCACAGCTAGCTCAGAGCCTGGAGCCTGCTTCAGATTCTGTGTCTCCCTCTCTCTCTGACCCTCCCTTGCTCACGTTCTCTCTCTCTCTCTCTCTCAGAAATAAATAAAAAACATTAAAAAAAACTAAAATACTATACTAGTATGCAATATCACCAATTTAACTTAGCACAAACTGATTCATTAGCTATAGTAATCACTTAACAATTTGTTTGCCTTCTTAAAATGGAGATAGTTTTCCTAAGGAATGATTTGAGTTCAAGTTTCTTTCATCTTTGGAAAGCTCTTTAAAACCTTCCAAAGAAATATAAATGGATGCTGTATATGGTCTGGCTAAAGTCCTTCCAAACTATCAAGGCTCAGCTTTCTCAGATATTCCCAACCAGACAAAACTTCCCACAAACCAAAGAACCATAGCACCTTGAACTTGTACCATAGCACACAGGACTTATCAGTCGACCTTGGATTTTCCTGTTTACAAACAAGCTCTAATTTACAAAAGCACAATTAATTTTGTCCTTTTGGAGGAATACATTTTCCAACACTCACCTGAGGAACAGGAAGCTCAGTCAAACAGTCCTTTTCTCCCTATACTTCACCTCTGTCACTTGACATTTCCTTCTCTACCTGTTGTGGCTGGCATATATAATTAAAGACCTGTTACAAAGCTACCTCCTCCACAAAGCCTTTCCACATCCTTCCAACTAAAAGTAACTTCTCCCTCTGAACTCCCTAACACTTTACTGTGCAGCTTTTCTACTTCCATCAGTTGGTGCATCACTGATGCTATTTATATACATCTCCACCAATAACTCAGCACCTAAGGAGAGAATACGTCTCTTACTCATTCGCTATGATATCTCTCATAGTACAGAGGCCATCAGATGACAAGGACAATGGGTGGATAATGGGTTAATAGGTGACTGTATTTACGCATGCTGGCCCCGGCCTGGCCAAGAAGCTAACAATATTAAAGTGAATTAGATAACTCTAGAGGAAGGAGGATGGCAGGAACAGGAAGAAGCACATTAAGGGGTAAATCGGCAGGCATTTTTAGCCTTTTCCATGCAATATAATTCTCCTTTCCTGTGGTCATCCCATGCTAGACCTGTTCTAAGTCTACTGAAGCCAATATGAATGGTTTGTAACTTATGAAATTGCTTCATGTAAGCAATCAATGGCATGCCAAGCTGGAATTCTGATGACATTCCCACAGACAGATGGTTATAATATTAGTTTGGTTCTATGAACTATCTACTCAATTACCAAAGACCTCATGCAATGCCCTGTGCATTGTTGGGGATGAAGACAAGTGGAAAAGCAGTATAGCAGTGTGTGGTTTAGAGCTGCACTTCTGGATACAGGTTGGTTTCTCAATTCTGCTACTTTTAAACATAGGTGGGCACCAGTGTTTCCATTTATAAAAGTAAGATGATAGAACTTAGTTCATATAGTGGATGTGAGTATTAAGTAAGAGAATGCAGAGATGCTGAACACAGTGTCTGACATACAGAAGGGGCTAAGCAACATTACTTAATACACAAATAGATTTCACCTGTATTAAATTCAGCAACCATTTCCTGAGCTTCAACTTAGTATCAAAAACAACATGAGGTATTAAGGAAGCCACCCCTTTCTTGAAAGCTTATTAAGTCTAAAAGACCAGTAAGTACCCACAGTTAACGTAAGTCAGATAATGTTAAGGGACACCCTACCAGATTAACTAGACATGGGCCCCCAGTAAACACATGGGTCCAGGGTTTCTCAGCTTGGGATATCCAGCAATATCTAGAGATATCCCACTGGGGATATGCCCCTGGGGGCACTGGGGCAGAGGTCTCCCATCAGTATTTAGTGGGTGGAGGACAAGGATGATGAACATCCTCCAATGCACAAGACAGTTCTCCACAGTAAGGAGTTACTTTGCCCTATGTGTCAATAGTCCCAGGTTGAGAATCCTACTCTCTTCCAACTGTAAATGACTGGAGTGCCAGGCCCCACATCTCTACCCACTGCCTGATTCACTTTTGATGAGACAGACATCCTGAGGCTTTGACAGTGTGGGAATCTGCCAGTGTTGTGTAATAGTTACTGCTCTTGTAGACTTTATCTTTCTTTTGTTCTAGGCCTAGCCTTCTACATGTTACCACATGCTCAACCAGGCAATGATCAGACCCTGCGAAGCTGCCTAAACTCCCAGTTTTATCATCCCCCACTGTGTCTCATCTTACCTCCTTTCAAGCCTCAGTTACAAAACAAAGAGAAGTTTGCATGTAAATATCAAACTATTCTCATTTTCTGAAGCTGGCAGTACAACCTTTTAAACATTTGTCTGAAAAGAATAGAAGGTAAAGAAAATTACTGTTAACTAACTCTTTCCAGTTAAAATAATGAACCTTCAAATGACTGAATTATCCACTGTATACACATACCTTAGATTACACTCTTGTTCCCACTACAATCATTGTTTTGGATCATTTAACAATTTAAAACAGATAGTATAAAAAGGTTGATGTCTTGACATTTTTTGCCCAAACAAGGATGTTCTTCATCAGTGTATTCTGAAACAGCTTCCTGTTGCTTTAAAACATTCATTGTCTGTTAACCTTCATGGATACAAAGCACATATATCCTCGCCCACCCCAACCACATCTAAAAGCAAATTTAAACCCTAAAGCTGTCACACCCACTAGGATAGCTTCTATCAAAAAATATGGAAACAGAATTAGGGTATATATTAGGCAGGATGAAGAGAAACTGGAATCTTGTGCACTGCTGGTGGGAATGTAGGGGAAACAGCATGGTGGTTCCTCAAAAGATTGAAAGGGATGGAAAGCAGGGTCTCAAAGGGATATTTACACAACCACATTCATAGCAGCATTATTCACCATAGCCAAAAAGGTGCAAACAACCGAAGTATCCATCATCAGATAGATGGATAAACAAAATGTGAGATACACCTATATACACAGAATTAATATCCAGTTTTAAAAAGGAAAGAAACCCCAACACATGCTACAACATGGATAAACTGTGAGGACATTATGCTAAGTGAAAAAAGCCAGTCACAAAAAGACAAATACTGTATGATTCCACTTACATAAAGTATCTAGAGTAATCAAACTCATAGAAATAGGAGAGGAGAATGGTGGCAGCTAGGGCTTGAGGGGAGGGGAATTGGGGAGTTGTTTAACGGGCACAGGGTTTCAGTTTTGTAAGATGATAAAGTTCTGGAGATGGGCTGCAAAATAATGAATATATTTACTGCGCGGTACACTTAAAAATGGGTAAGATGGTAAGTTAAATAATGTGTATTTTGCTGCAATTTTTGAAAAACACAAAGTTGTTAATGTTACTCTTAGGTATTCTCTTCATGGAATCATTAATGCAAAGTTCTTTACATATTTATAATTTTGTCAATTAAACCTCATCACTTTACTTACTCTCACTCTCAGCATAATCTCATCTAACCTCAAAAGTGAATTTAAACACCACTTATACATTGATGACCTCCACATTTCGTTTATAGCCCTGATTTCCTGTGACAGTGCCAGCTGCCTATCTAATATTTAAAATGTCTGAAATGAAATTCCTGAGAATAGCCACCACACATACCACTGTCCGCCACCACTGACCATTCCATCTGAGGATCCCCATTAGGACAAATGCCTGAGAAGTGGTTTTCAGCAGGTCGACTTTGCCCCCTAAGGGACAAAATGTTTGAAGACATGTTTGGTTGTTATAACGTGGTGGTGGTGGGGGGTGGAAGGGTTGTGAGAGATACATGAAGAGTGTAGGGGCCAGGGATATCGCTAACCATGCTGCAATGCACAGGACAGAACTCCTTAACAAAGATTTAACTGGCTCCAAATGTCTATCGTGCCAAGGTGGAGGAACCATTCCTATGAAGCATAACTGCCCCATTTCTTCCACAATCCATTTTTAATCAATCAGCAAATCCTACTGCTATTACCTATAAAATAAGCCCAGAATCTGATCACCTCTACCACTTTCACCCTGGTGTAAGTCACCATGGACTCTTACCTAATGGAATAACTAAAATAGCATCCTGACTCATATCCCCAGTTAGGAGATAAATATTCAGCCTTGTCCTCTATGCTCTATATTACACAACACTTAAGGTAATCCTTTAAAATTCTGCATCATGTTCATGCCACCCATTTCCTGAAAGACCCTTCCATAGAGCAAAAGACCAGTTTCTTGCAGGGCCCTAAAGACTCTTCACATGCCCCCATCACTCCACCCCATCCTGCTTTCTCTCTTCCCACTTCCCCATTTGCTCCTGAGCTTGAACTACATTGGTTTCTTTGCTGTTCCTTAAATACTCACAAAACACTCTCCAGCCTCAGGGTCTTTGCATTTGCTACTAAGTTGTGTGAGCTACTGTAAAAGCACTTCTGGGGTGCCTGGGTGGCTCAGTCAGTTAAGTGTCCAAGTCTTGATTTCAGCTCAGGTAATGATCTCAGGCTTTGTGAGATCGAGCCCTGGGTCTGCACTGACAGCGCAAAGCTTGTTTGGAATTCTCTCTCTCCTCTCTCTCTTCCCCTCTCCCACTTTCTCTCTCTCAAAATAAATAAACAGGGGAGCCTGGGTGGCTCAGTTGGTTGAGTGTCCCACTTCAGCTCAGGTCACGATCTTGTGGCTTGTGAGTTCAAGCCCCACATCAAGCTCATGGCTGTCAGCACAGAGTCTGCTTCAGATCCTCTGTACCCTCTCTCTGCCCCTCTCCACTTGATCTCTCTTAAAAATAAGCCTTTAAATAAATAAATAAAAAATAAATAAACTTTTTAAAAAATATATATATATTTTAAATTTTTAGAGATTTTTAAAATTATTTTTTAAATAATTAATTTTTTTAAATTATTAGAGAACTAACTGCTCTTTCTTTTGTCTGGTCTCTGCTTCAATGACACTAATCACTGAGGCCTTCCCTGACCACCCTACACTAGATCATAACTACCCCTCCAATTACACACTTAACACCATTAAAACACACCATTAAAACACATTAAAACATATCCTCCTTTATCTTCCTTTTTCCAGATTTCCAGAGTAAAAGGTACTGTCTTACTGACTCATTTACTTGGTATGTCTGTCTCTGCCAACTAGAAGACAGGAATATTTTGCCCACAGCTCTATTCTGGGCTCCTGAAGAAAAGCAATATATATTTGAATAAATTATTGAAATAGTTGGGAAAGATACCAATACAGAAAGTTACACATGTTTTGTTTTATAAATAAAAATGAAACTATGCTATGTGTACTGGTCTACACTGCTTTGCTATAAAGATACCTAAGTTCTACAATTGAGAGCTTCAATCTTTCAGCATAAGATGTAAGTAGAATCTGGTTTAACCTATCATTAATGTGTTCACTCTCTGAATGCTTATTCTTTCAGGAGAAACTAAAAAGAAACCAGATAGTTTTGGGGAATAGTTTATTTTTTTAATGTAAATTCCACAAAGGAGGTATTAAACATGGAGGCAGCTGTTGACAATGTTTAACAGAGTATACAGTCACAGAAGACACTCAAAACCAAAGACGTTTAAAACATATAGATCACACCTACTCCATGGATTCCCAAATTTCACTCCCTCACATACTACTTCCATGATTTTGGCCATATCCATGTCCCACATTTTATAAACTGATCCACTTCTTTTACTAAGCTTCCTCCAAGGCAATAATTTCTGTTAAATCCAGAGTTGTTCTTTATCCAATACACATTAAAACACATTATGATGGTATCCATTTTACACTTTGGGAAATGCAGAACATTCTTCATTTATAAAACAAAACAAAACAAAACAAAACTGTGAGGACCTTAGGGCTTTATTTGATGTCAACAATTCCCCAGAACTGAGACTTTCCGAACTTTGCACTCTGGTTTCATGCTGACTTGTGGAAAATGTACTTTATTTTCATTGCTTAAG
The DNA here is from genome assembly GCF_003009895.1 of Hyaena hyaena. NCBI lineage: Eukaryota > Metazoa > Chordata > Mammalia > Carnivora > Hyaenidae > Hyaena > Hyaena hyaena. The sequence continues at coordinate 526,315 of NW_024081650.1, forward strand.
TAGTATTGTTATATGTGGTGAGCAGAAATTACACAGTGGGTAAAATATAAAGTGAAAAAAAATGAAAAGTTCCAGATCAGTGGGGAAATCTTATTTTGACATGAGAGACTTAAATAGAAATACAGTAATTACTATGTAGAGCACTTTTCTGTCACCAGAAAGTAGTTAGATATGGTTATACAAATGAAGAGTACCTTAGTTTTTCGAACAGTGTTTGTATTGCTGAAATTATCTTAGAGATCCAAAAGTCTGGCAGAAATCTGGAAATATGGTTAAAGTGAGGTCTTCATAGGGTAACCACATTTTCCAAATGAAAAAAGGAAATATACTATCTTCAGGAGCAGCCTGTGGTTTACCACTACACTAGTAATGAGTTAATCAAATTTCTGTAAGTTGGGTTGTTACAGTAAATTCTCTGGCCTCTTGTCTAGCACAGTGGGCTAAAATCATTCTTTTTAACAGACTCATTGTATTTTTTTTCTATTTAGTTCTCCTTTAATATTATAAAATAAAGCTTTGTAATTTCATACACAAAAGTCCTGCACATCTTTTGCTGAGCTATTCTTAGGTAGCTTGTTCTTTTGTTGAAATGTGAGAATGTGTGGTGGTGTACAACAATCTAATTTATAACTATAAACCTAGATAGACTCTTATTTCTAATAAGTTCTTTGTAGATTTAGAATTTTCTATGTGGGATAATCACATCAATAAATGATACGATGAAATAAACAAAATTAACTCAGAGCTGTTTTATGCCGTTGGTTTTATTTTACTCCGCAGACTTGGGCCTTCCAAAACAATATCGAATTTAAACCAGAATAGTGTACATCCTCCTCTATTGATTTTTAAAGTGAAAGTTTCTAATGTTTGGATGAATGAACATTGCATTTTCTAACTCCTGTAAAATTTCAGACACAATTCACGGCCATAGTATTCTGTTCACATGACAATGTTAACTGGGAATTTCTTAAGGTCATTACTATGCTGTAATATGTAAGAGTTGGGTAATTTCCAAATCACAATAATTCCCTTGTGTCTGAAAATAGACCTGTTATTCAGAGGAACACATGCAGCATACCCTCAGCCTTGGGTCCCCTTAGCCTTAGGTCAAGGGTCTTTTAGTGACCTGGGCTGCGCTGATCAGAGCTCATTTTAAAGTTCTGTTTTGTTTTGTTTTGTTTTTTACTTTACTATGGGAAATTAGACAGGCCCTCTCCAGACAGAACTTCTGCAAGGTATAGTGGCAAAGTTTAGGACTCACCTTGTGAAAGAAGCTAAGAGAATGAAGCTGACAAAGAAATGAAAGGCAAAAAGACTCTTGGAGACCTCAGAGTCTATTATTCTAGCTGCTCCAGAATATCACATGCAACAGAGTATTGCCCACAGGTAAATGAAATACCTCAGTGTCTTCCCTGTCAATTGACTATTTGCCTTGCAAATGAATGTAATGGGTGACACACAAATAACAAATCGCAATGTGAAATAACACAAGGCATCTTAGTAAGAATCCACTAAGTCAAACTTTTGTGTTTTAATTATAAATTCTTGTCTAAGACAAATGGCAAGTTTCTGAATAATTTCTTATTTTTGATCAGTATTATAACTTTCAGTAAAATATTAATAAGTTGTTATACTTACTTTTATAAAATGTTACCATTAGAAGAAATTGGGTAAAGAATACATGGGATTTCTGTATTAGTCTTAGTAATTATGTGTGAATTTATAATTATCTCAAAATTTTAAGAAAAAGCTTTCATTCCGATTTCTTCTGATGGTAATTAAATTTGTAACTTCTTCAGTAGTACATGAACACTATGACTATGGTTTAATTACAAACAAGGACAAAAACATTCTGCTCGCTGAAGAATACCTCAGTCTCTTATTTCTGAGTATCTCCTTGGTTTGTCACCTAATATTTTCCAACCATTAGCTTTGTTATGTTATTGAAATTTCACTTTATGATATCTTTTACCAATGTTTTTCTAGTCTACGTTATGTACACTTAGGTTTATTTTCTCTGCCCTTTAAAATAAAATGCCCCCCTCCCCCATCCAGGCCTTAAATAACTTTTGTGGGATGGTTACACAATGATTTTTATATACATTTTACCTTGTATCCTATCAAAGTATCTTTGTACTTCCTATTGAAAAAAAAATCAGAACATGGTTTATAAGTATAATGAAAACTAGCACATCCCCGTTTCCCACTGAAAAACAAGGGCCGACATTAGAGTAAAGGTATTTTTGAAAATGCAAAGGTAAAAATAGATTTCAACATGATGTGTAATGATACGATTCCAAAGTAAAGAAGGCTATAGACTCCTGGGATACAAAGCAGAGGCCGGAAGATGTAGGAACTGGAGATGGGAGGACGGAGATGGGCAGCGCAGGCGCACGTCCCAGCAGCAGGCCACTGCAGCCTGTGTGGGCGGCGACAGCCCTAAGCAGCAGAAACCTTCACACCCAAAGAGTCGTGCCAAAGTAACAAAACTAAAAAGGAAATCTTCAATTACAGTTTATATTTGGACAGAGAAAACATGTAAAAGTTTTTTATTCAAGTGTCCTATTTCAAATTAATTGTTAAAATACCACTGTCTGATGGAAAAGTTTTCTTTTAAATCCTTCCATACAGTCAAGATTAATCTTAAGAAAATAAAGGGATCTTGGGAAACAGGAAAATATAAAGATTAGATACTTAGAATCACGTGTTCATTTACAAATCTTTAAATCTAGAAATTTGATACATACCCATGAAATATTAGCTGTGGAAATGGCATAAGACACACACACACACACACACACACTCACACACACACACACACACTCACACTCACAAATCATACCCAGGTATTAGTGAAACTGATATACCAAAATATAAATAAACTTGTAAATTTGCACCAGCTAATTTCACTGACTGCTAGCCATGACAGCAGTACTTCTAACTGCATACAAATCTTAATCTTACACAGGAAAATACAATCTTCCTTCCAAGTATTCTTTTTCAAGAGCTAATACAGAACATGACCATCAAGTCTGAGATTTATCTCTTATTCCCCTTTCTTATACTCTGGGATAGAAATGTCAACAAGCAGCAAAACTGATAAAAAGCAGCCTGCCAGGCTGTATAATACCTACTAAGAGACCACTGTATAATACCTACTAAGAGAAATTTTTAGAATTTTGACAGACATTTCCAGTTGTTAAGTGTCCCACGTCTTTTTCAGTTTAAAATCAAAAGACGTTAATTCCCAATTATGAACACTGTTAAGGATTTTCTGAAATTCTAGCAATTACCTATTCAAGTCCTTCAGACTAAATTAATGAATTTTACTCAAAAAAAGTTTATTTCTCTTAGACTTGTCTAATGAACTAAAAGTAAGTCAAACAACCTGAGAAATGGTTAATGTTGATAACTCTCAACAACCACCTTCTCTTTTTCTGAATTTGGTAACTAAGCACTATGAAATTTATGCCAAAAGGTTAAATAAAGGAAATCATCTTTAATCAAGGGAAATAAGGACATGTAATTTTTGACATTTAAAACATTCTCCAGGGGCACCTGGGTGGCTCACTCGGTTAAGCATCCAACTTCAGTTCAGGTCATGATCTCATCAGTTCATGGGTTCAAGCCCCGCAATGGGCTGTGCTGACAGCTCAGAGCCTGGAGCCTGTTTCAGATTCTGTGTCTCCCTCTCTCTCTGACTCTTCCCTGCTCACGCTGCTTCTCTCTCTCTCTCTCTCTCTCTCTCTCTCTCACACACACACACACAAATAAATAAAAACGTTAAAAAAAATTTTAATAAAATAAAACATTCTCCAATTCCATGAATCTGTGATTCAAAGATGGTGATGGGAATGGGGTTGCTGGTAGGGAGATTGGGGGATGGTGATGGGCATGGGGTTGCTGGTAGGAAGGTTGGGGGATGGGACTTAAATAGGTTTATTGCGTATTTTTGACTCCCACATGCCAGAATATGACATGGGAAATGTCAATTGATTGATGGATTGAGTTTTTGCTGAAATATATGCCTCTTTAATTATGATGAAAATTTTGAAAATTAATCTAATTTCAAAATATATAATGCCTGTGTTCTTCCCTAAATTTTGAAAGACATTAAAATAATATACCTAAAACACTTACCAGAGCATCTCACATATTATGTTAACAATACATATTTGCCATTGTTATTACGCAGCTTTTAATTAAATAGAGTCTTAGTTTTTAACACTATGGATTATGTGAAGGCTCTGGAACTCAACAGATGGGGTTTAAATCCTCACAGTACCACGTATTAGTTATGTGTCTTTGAGTTTGCTCTTCTTTAAAATGGGTATATTAATAACATACACCTCAGAGGGTTCTGTACAGATTAGTTAAAAATATAAAGTAACTGTAGCAGTGCCTGGTACCTTGAAAACACTCCAGGTCAACTATTATCTTTAGCAGTGCTTCCCAATAGAAATATAATGCAAACCACCTAATAACTAACACATTTCAGGGGCTCAATAACCACATAAGATATGTCTAAAGTATTAGGCATCACATATTTTTTAAATATCTTGAAACTCATACCAGCTCAAAATCTTGTATTAATACCCAAGTAATTCACATTAGGGGTTAGTTTTTTCCTTTTTGAATAAAGATCTAATTTTGTTAGAACATAAAAAGAGAAACGAAGACCAGTTTTGATTTTACCCCTATTAATCCTTATGTTGGATTGTTTAAACTTTTAAAAATTGTAAGAAAGGAATACAGAGGCTTTAATACTCTTATAAAAGAAATTACTCTTAAGGTTGTAAATTTCCCCTCCCTGACCTTCATGATTTTTTTTTTTTGTTCCTAAAATAATACCCAGACACCGAGCCAATTTCAGGAAAATACTTCCAGTAGACAAGGATTAAAAAGACTGATCGGAGCGGTGAATAGAATGAACATAAATCCTGGGAAACCTAAAGCAAAATTTGTAACTTACACAGATCAAATATGAATGTTGTAGATGTTAATGGTGGGGAAAAAAGAAGTTTCTTATGTTAATCAAAATGAAAACTATAAGAAATAAGTTCATCTGTACAAATTCTTCAAGATAAACATTGGCTAAACTATTCTGAAGCTATGGCTTCCTCAGTTGGTGACAAAAATATAGCTAAGGAAAAAGTCTGTACTGCTACACAAACACCCCATATTCATCAAAGTAAGGGACTCAGAGTACCCAGAATATAAGGGAAGGGAGAGAGAAGCAACATAGGGGTCCCTCCATCTTGAAGAACCCTGCAGTCCCTGGGTCCACATACTATATGTTTCTATTTATTATCATCCCACATCTCTATTACAGCCACATGAATAAACTGGACTTTGAGCAAGCTGTCCAAACAGCTTCCTCCTGGTTCTCCTATTGATCAAAATCTCCTTTGTTGATTCTACCTCATCTGACCAAAGTCTGGACTCAAGGCACCTCAAGGCTCAATCTTCCCACCTTTTCTCATCAGTCTACACACTCACAGACTGGGTGATCTCATACATTCCCATAGCTTTAAATTCCCTCTACAGGTTGACAACTTCAAAATTTATGTGTTCCCCTGAATTCCAGACTCATATATTCAGATGCTCCCTAGACACAGCTACTTAGATACCCAGTGGGCATCTAAGTAGATTCAAAATTTAACTATTTTCTCCCCGTTTCCTTCTTTATCTCAGTAAGTCACAGTACCCTTGACCAGCTGCATTATTTTTCTTTTTAGCACTTCCACATCAGATATAATTTGTTGAATGTCTGCCCAGTAGAATGCAAGCTCCGTAACAGCAGGTATTTATGTCACAATACACAAGGATTAAAGGGGACTAATTTAAGCTGTATGAAAAGTGCAGACCCCCAGGGGAGTATTTGGGCTCACATGTGAATGACAAGATGGAATTAGTCTTGAGAGAATATAAATAAGGACAAGGCAGAGAAAGGCTCTTCAAGGCAGAGGAAAGGACAATGAAAATTTCTGAGTCCATAAGAAGCTTGTAGAGACCATTAAGAGGAGTAGAAATAAAGCCAGTGGGGATAGAGGGCAGAGAACATGGAAGTACATACTGAGAAGGAAAGAATGATGAGTAGAGTATAATTCCAGGAATACAGATAGAGGGCATGTCAGGTAGGAGGGCCTGAAGGCAAAAAAGTTAAATTCAGTACTTTAATGCCAATAAAGCCTCAATGAGCATTTCCTGCTAGGGCATTCTCTTGGTATATTAGTATTTATTCAAATTAATTTTGAACAGCCTGGACCAAAGTGGTAGCATTTGCACAGCTAAGTTAGCTGTGATCTGAAGTAATGAGGGTGGTTCCTATGGTGACATGAAAACTAAAGAGACCTTACCACAAAGTTTATATGGCTTAGATGCTCCTCCTTGCACTGGGGACAGGCTCAGAGTCCTTACAACAGGCCATATGATCTAGGACATCTCTAATCCTTAAAGTGCTGCATTCTATGTGGAAAAATTTTAATCTTTTCAATAAAGATGCACTTAAAAAAAAGAGCCCGTGCCACTAATCAATACCAATAACCTCACTGTAAGTAAATAGACATTTTACTAAGACCACTCAAATGGCTATTAAATCACTTCTTATATTTGTGTCAATAAACAGCTGTGCCTGCATAGCCACATGATGGCAGATGTCAGTCAACATATTGAAAAATATTGCATCATGGAAGTCTGTCTTCCCAGTAGGAAGTAAGAGACAGGATAAACTATACCCTCAAAAGTTTCTGAAGTGGATATTTTCTTCTTGTCTCTGAGTCACTTTCTTGTTGCATTAAAACTGCATTTTTAGTTGCTTTAGCAGAAATTTTTAACTCAATACTTCATTAGTAAGGAATTAAGAAGAGGTCCCATTTATTAAAAAAAAAATCTAATTTCTTTGGGTGTTTTTCCTGAAAACGGGCTTTACTTTGTTGTTGTTAATGTTTACTTATCTTTTAGAGAATGAGAGTGACAGAGCATGAGCGGGGGAGGTGCAGAAAGAGAGGGAGACAGAAGCCGACACAGGTTCCAGACTCTGAGCTGTCAGCACAGAGCCCAACGCGGGGCTCAAACTCACAGATTGAGAGATCATGATGTGATCTGAAGTTGTACACTTAACTGACTGAGCCACCAAGGAGCCCCTGCAAACAGCCTTTAGATTACCTAGATGATGTATTCATCTTATTAAGTACAGTAAATCACTGGAAACGAGAGAATCTATTTAAACTGCTAGGTGTCTTCTATCATCTTCTTGTGATTTTATTTTTTAGTCACTGTTCTAACATATTTAAGTTGTGGCCAAATTCAATTAATATAAAATAAATCATGACTTATCATGAAAAAAAACAACTATCAAATACAGAACTCCTTTATACTTTTAGTACATTTAAAATAGTCTACTTCTTAAATGAAGTACTAATTTTTAAAAGAAATTCTTCAAGAGTACCTTGGTGGCTAAGTTGGTTAAGCATGACTTTGACCCCTGTGTCAGGTTCTGTGCTGACAGCTCAGAGCCTGGAGCCTGCTTCAGATTCGGGCTCCCTTTCTTTCTTCCCCTCCCCTGCTTGTGTTCTGTCTGTCTGTCTCTCTCTCTCTCAAAAAATAAACATTTAAAGAAATGTTTTTAATAAAAAATAAAATAAATTCTTCAGCACATCTTTGCACATAACCTGCTAATAGGTATACCTTCAGTTGTAGTAACATCATATAACTGGAAGTGTTTATTCCAATACTTAGATTTGTGTGTTTAATAACTACTATTATATAATCTTTTGGGGCATGCAATCCATTAGGCTTTTATCTGTAGATTTTGCTTCATTATTTTGCATTCTTTATTTCAGAACTTCTCTGAAACAACAGGTAAGGAAATCAAAACCTGCAATACTACTTTACTCATGAATGCAGAATTTCTTCCTTGCCCCAACATGAGAAACATGGCTGAAGGGAGAAATGAAGATGTCTGAAACACTAAGAGCTAGTGTTTCAATCTCCATTTCCACTTCCTATATGATATTCTACCACATTCCACAGCCATTTCTTCTTGTTGGTCTCTCTCCTTTCTTTAGTCTTCATTTTGGATGACCTCAATATTCTGCTCATAAAACATCCAAACCTCTAAGCTTAGCCTTCTTGATTCCTAAAGTCTGTCTCCCTGTTTAGCCACATCTTAACTTCTTCATTATCTGGACCAACTCCACTGCCAAGTTCAGTATGTTTCAACCCCTACTCCTGATCACAACTTCCTGATCTTAGAATTTCTTTTATTGCTAGTGAACTGTCAACATAGTGAAGTAGTCCTGCTTGCCCTCTGCTTTTTAAGGCCATCAATAACCTTCTGCATCAGTTATTACTGTATTCAGTCAATACTCATTTTCATATTATACAAATCCATGTCCCTGTAATCCAGCACATCTTCTGTACTCACCCCTTGAATCTGACCTCCCAACTGTTCTTACTGCTCAGTCCATGGCTCTGGGTATTGTTAAAAAAATCTACAAAAGCATGGCAATTAGTCTTTCCTTGACATATTTATGATGTCCACTTTCAATGGCTCATTATCGCTAACCATAATCCCTTTTCTTTTATGTAACTTGCTCTTGGCTTTCTAAACTATTTCTATAAACTCCTCTCACATTTCTTTGGCTCTTTTCACTCCTACAAACTATAACATACTTTCCCATATTCCTTCAATACATTTTCTAAAATTATAGCCCATGCTATCTGGCTTATCATTCTCCTGAAGTACTTGCACAGGATTTGAATAATAACCTCATTCAACCCTGAATCGTATATTCCCCTGGCTTCCACACCATTTACAACTCTATTTTCACATCTCTCTAACCACTTTTTCCCATTTTCATCATCAGCTCCTCTCTGGGCCATAAGGTACCTCCTACTCATCTCCCCATCAAACTTGGACTTCTATTGCACAGTTCATAAAACTGGACTGAAGATTATGAATACAGTACTTAAAAGTATACAATTTAATCTTAAGACTGCAATCAAACTTCCCTCCATGAAAAAAGCTTTCTCTGATCCCCCGTCCCCCCAGAAAGGGTAAGTGTCCCATAATGGCTCATATGTATCTAACACAGATTACACTCTACTGGGACCAGACCATGGTAGGTTGATGTTTCCTAAAAAAATATAGTCATCCTGAGACTCACCTTATCTATATCTCACATGGCCACCAAATTAATCTCTCCTAAATCCCACATTGATTTTCCTATTCTTTTCAATAACTAGCAATTTTGCCCTTCTGTAAAACATACCAAAACTTTTTAGCCCAGCTCTTATACCCCACTTATGATCAAAACTTCCAGTCAATCCTTAAATACTCTCTGAGAACTATCTGTCTTATTCTGCAAATATATACAGTACTTTCTCCCACCCTATGGACTCTACTCAAGTTCATTTATATGACTGCCAAGTAATAATTGTGTGATTCTTCCTTAGCTCAGGCAATATTCCTTGAGTCAAGGCCATCCTCCCGAAACTGTTCTCCTTATCTAATTAGCAGAATGACACCACATTTAACGCACATTTAATGCACTATATACATATGTGTATATATAATTCCCCAATAGAATGGTGAAGCCAGTGATAAAGATGACATTCTAAACAAGGCTGGAACCCTCACTGTAAGTGACGATCAACATTTTTATTACCACCAACATTTACTATGTGCCAGTAAATGGCACATAGTACCATGTGCTGCTACAAATGCTTATGACAATCCTGTGGAATATGTACTACTTTTCCCATATACAAATGGGAAGCCAAAGTCATAGACAGAGGCCTTCACAGAAATTTTAACAAAATGGGTACAAGAATTGAATAGGTAAATGGATAAATGTATTATAGTAACTATGCCGTGAGACTGTCACATTAAGTTAATCCATCAACCTGAAATGCTTTCCCCACTCTTCCAAGCCAGCAGAAGACCCAAGATCCTCCTAGCCTTTAAGACCCAACTGAAATGTTACCTTTTGAAGAAGGAATTACTTGCTCCTTCTATAAATTGTCTTTAATACTTAGAATGTATCTTTATTATAACACTAAAGTTATTTAGAGGTTACTCAGAATAGGTTCTAATGACAATTCAATATTTTTAGTTCTCAAAAGAATTAACCGGAAAACAAAATGAATATAATTTACACCTGATGAACAAATGAAATAAACAGAAATGGTATATATCATTAGCACTAATTGATAATCATACTCAGAAATCTTTTCTGTAACATTTACTACATGTATCAAATATGGGGTCTGGTATGGCTAAGTCTAATTCAGAAGTCTGGCCTTTCTTTCAATATGTCCAAACAAAGTTTTATTCTGAAGAAATGAGGAACAGACTTACCAGTCTCCTCCTTTCTTCTTCTACTGCAATGAGTAGTCTTGCAAATTCCTTTAGTGACTGAGCTATTTAGAAGATTAAAAAAAAAAAAAAACATTAACCTTTTTTCATTGTTAGTATCTAATTACACAGGAATAAACATGACAATGAGGCTAGTTATAATATGTATGTATTCTGTGGTTTTATGTTTCCATAAGCATAGAACAGTATACCCAATAAGATCTCAACAACTAACACCTACAGATAACACTAGGGAAATACAGTATATGTGTGTAATGTATAAAACTTATATCAATAAATAAAAGTTTATAACTGAAATTTCTTCTAAACAGAATCCTACAAATAATGAATATATTAAATCTCTAAGAAGCAATAAATCCAGTACGATTTAGATGTACTTATTAGCAGCCAGTAATGCAACATCTCAATAGTTACAGATACTTAAAACCATATTCTGTATTCTGTATTACTCAGATATCAAGGTAGTTTAGACCTTGGGTAGTAAGTGTGGTCAGAAGGACCACCAACATCAGCATTTGGAGAGCTTGTTAGAAATACAGACTAAAGCCTCATCTCAGTTTCTGCATTTTAATAAGATCCTCAAGTGATCCGTCTGCATATTAAAGTTGAGAAGCACTGTTCTTTTTTCTTTTTTAGCTTTTACTTAAATTCTAGTTAGTTAATATACAGTGCAATATTAGTTTCAGGTGTACAATGTAGTGATTCGTCACATAAGTACAAAACCCAGTGCTCATCACAAGTTCAGATAACTTTCTAAAGAAGCACTGCTTTAGAAAGCTATCAGAACTATATTGCCCTGGCTTGGGGAAAAGATCAAATACTCCTAGAAACACTGGGAGAATAAACCAAAATGTAAACCAGGAATTACAGTAGCGTATTTTTTAAAAAGTATAGTCTCAAATGGAAATTGTAAGATAGTAATTCATCCACATCAATTTCTATACCTTATATTTAATATAACTAAAGTTGGAATGTTTTGATTACAAAACTAACAAACCAAGTAAGGTGAAGACAAAACTTATTTCTATTTAAGCTTTTTAAAAATGTTTTTATTTATTTTTGAGAGAGTGAGAGAGACAGAGTACGAGTCAGCAAAGGGCAGAAAAAGAGAGGGAGACACAGAATTCAAAGCAGGATCCAGGTTCTGAGCTGTCAGCACAGAGCCCAATGTGAACCTCAAACTCACGAACCACCTCAGGAACCGAGATCATGACCAGAGCTGAAGTCGGAAGCTTAGCCGACTGAGTCACCCAGGCACCCCTCTATTTAAGGCTCTGAACCTTCCCTTCTTCTACATCTTTATTCTTTAGGCTACCTACATCTTCCTACATCCATACTAATATTGAAAACATTTTCTAAGACCAGAGGTCTAATAAGTCTGGCTTACAACCTATAATAAAAGCAGGTAAGTGAGGAAAATAAATCAAGACTCACATAACAGAACTTATTAAGAAAAAGAATATTTTCCATTCAAGAATTTAAAATTATAGGGGCACCTGGGTGGCTCAGTCAGTTGGGCGTCCGACTTTGGCTCAAGAAATGATCTCAGGGTTCGGGTTCGAGCCCTGCGTCGGGCTCTGTGCTGACAGCTAGCTCAGAGCCTGGAGCCTGTCTCCAGATTCTGTATCTCCCTCTCTCTCTCTGACCCTCCCCTACTCACGCTGTCTCTCTCTCTCTCAAAAATAAATAAAATATTTTTTAAAAATTTTAAATTACAATCTATGGTTTTTCATTCCATTCTTTTTAGAACTTAGTAGTTGGCTTATGCTAACTAAACTGGTTTGGAATGCTATCACTATGATTACTTCATACTGGATTTTATTCACAGTTGCCAAAAGAGAAGTCAAAGAATTATATGGGATACTCAGATTAATCTGATAAACACATTAATGACCTTAGAGTAAATATAACATTTTTATTTAGAAAATTGAATTTTAATTTCTGCAAAAATACAATGCTACAATACAACCTAGTTGTGACAACAGTAAACTGAACAGAAAAATATTTTACAAATATGTAAAAAGTTCAATGGAGTACATAATAGCATACTATATTTTTGTACTTGGGGTAAAGAAAGCATTCCATCACTCTGACAACTATCTATTGCCACTGAAAACTCTATTGGTGAGCCTGAAAAAAAAGTCAAAAAAGTTTTGGATAATGGAAGGCATTATCTACAGAGAAAGAAACCAAGAGGTTTTGCTACAGTTTGTGCTACAGGAATTAGAAGCAGCAAATACTCCTGAAGGGGAGAAAATAAGAGATGAAAGAGAGTAGTTGAAAGTCTGTTTAAGAAACACGTTAATCCCAGATTTCAAACTCAATGCCTCCTAAGCTTTTTAATTAAAAAAAAAAAAAAAAAAAAAAAAACTACTTTCATATGCTTCCTTTACGAGAAGATATTAGATAAGGCACTCTAACAACATATGAGAATAAATCAAGAAAAGAAGATATAGAATCTAGAAGTAGGAGATCCAATATAGCATAGAAGCAATGAAATTCTCATGTCAACAGAGAGATATTCCAGGACAACTGTTGTGGAAAAGGTTCAGAGAGGATCTTATCTAGACTGGAGCAATAGGTTATAGGCTCTAGGAAATGTCTCTGGAGAATAAAAATAGAACTGATCAATATTCTAATGTATCTGAATGTAATGAAAGGAAATTTACACTTCCTTTAAAGAAAATTCAAAGGCAATTATTACTAACTCTTGGGAAAACAGTTATATAATAATACCATGAAAATAAATGAAACAACTCAGTTTTAGTATGATGTGCAAAGTCACTATGATATAAACATAACAGTATAAAATGAGAAGAATATATCTAAAACTGAGGAAAAAATGAAGTAGTGTCAAGACAATATTGGTCTTGAAAGAAATAGAAATGGCTAAAAGTTTAAGGTGGTCTTTGTGAGGAACTAAGTGGTGAGGACTTGTAAGATGAGAGGTTGATAGTTTTTATTAAGCCTGTTAAAAATCTTTAACTTTTTTAAATAATGAAAAATAACACATGGTATAAATGTTTTATTTTCCTACAAGCCTAAATTTTAGGAGGCTAAATTCACTTTAAATTTTCCAAAGTTAAGAAAATATCTAGCACGCAGAAACCTGACAAGACTGTTTTGTCTTGTGTTTCAACAACAGGTATTTTTAGAATAAATGAAGATGTAACTTGATTTAGATTGCCTGGATACACTAGAACCTTCTACCTGGTCAACCCAAAAAACAACCACTGCCTCATGGAATAGTGTCTGAATAATCCCAGGAGCATCATCATATGAACTTGGAAGTCTACAGGCTTCCCTAAGGTAACTACTGCTTCAAGAATAAATCATGTAGTTTCCTTAAGTCAGATTTTGGTTTTAAGTAATTAGGAAACTCAGATTCTCATTTTGATGTTGTACCTCTTTGTCTAAATATTAATGATGCTGTTTCCTGCTTTATTTGAATGGTGTTCTGGTCTGTTTCCCATATAAATACTATTTATAGACTCAGCACAATAATAGTTTATTACGATGAAAATGTCTGAGAAGAAAAATTTGAACATGCAAAAGCAATTGCATGTCTGGTTCCTCCCAACAAAAACTACTCTCCCTCCAGCAGTTTTCTGTGTCTGTCCCAATTTGACAATAAGTTTTGCCCCTTCTTCTTTTGTTGAATTTTCAGGGAAATGACTTCAAAAAAACTAAAATTGTTCTTTAAATAGTATAGTGTCAGTTCCATAAAAATATATGTTTCTTAGTCCAAATGAAGATATTCCAATTTGTCATTTCTCTTACATGGAAAATGAACAGCCAGGAAACACCAGTGACCTACAAACTTTTTCAACCCTTATCTAATGCTTTCCTCAAACTCTTTTTATTTATAATGTAAACGTATTGCACTATTAGTTTACAAACCACAGGGGCACCTGGGTGGCTCAGTGGGTTGTGTCTTACTCTTGATTTCAGCTCAGGTCATAATCTCACAGTTGGTGGGACTGAGCCCCACATCAGGTTCTGTGCTGACAGTGTGAGCCTGCTTGGGATTCTCTCTCTCCCTCTCTCTCTGCCCACCCCCCCCAACTCCATTCACATTCTCACTCCCTCTCTAAATAAATAAATAAACAAACAGATAAATAAATATTTTTAAAGGTAGTTTACAAAGCACAAAATAACAGAGAAGAGGAATTAACAATCCTATTAAGCAGGTATAAAATACTTCAAAGTAGTATTGTGTAAGTTGGGTTTTTGGACAAAGGGCTGATGGATAGCCAGTCACTTCCTAGACTGGCCCATCCTCAAATTCTAAAGGCATCTCTGACACAAGTCAGGTAGATCCATACTGCCAAGTGTACCCCAGCAACTCCTCAGAGATGACAAGCCAGTATTAGAATCTCTGGTGGCCAGTATCCAAAAAAGCCTTTAGAGACCATGAAAACTGGTAGGGAGTTTTGGGCACAAAACAAATTCCCCACCAGGCCTGAGGCACAAAACATATAAAATGACTCCTCCAGCACCCACCCATCACAGTGCCTTAAACAAAATAGCTCTTGATGTTGACTGCTTGAGCAATTTCTTCTAAGACTTTACCTAAGTAAAATCTAAAAATATTTTTATTATATGCAAACGTCTAATACCCAAATACTTTTATTATAAGCAGCTATATGTGATGTTCTATATTTTATCAATGTTAATATATACATAAATAACCATTTCATTATCTGATTTGGGGATCCAAACTAACATCAAATATAACAGCTTGTCTTGAAATTACAGATTCTGCACATACCTGGGTGTATGACAGAAGCTTGATAAAGTGAGAGCAATTTTCCAAAAACAATATTTAATATACAGTGGGCTTTCAATAGGTGATCATTAAATGAATCAATGAGTTTAATAACACATTTCCATAGTCTATTTGCTCTATAAGGAGAAACATACTGACTCTTATTCTAGGATTCATAAAATATTATAAAAAAGATAGGCCAGATACTTTGGAAAATTATGTCAGCTATCTGCATTCCTGCCACCTGCATGAAACTTTCCTGGCTGTACTCACCAGTAATAATCTTTCCCCTTCCTGACCATCTGGACTATGAGATTAGTGGAGAGCAATCAAAATACAGTTTCATATATAAATGTTAACTTTCCAACAAATTACTGAGGTTAAGAATATTGCTGTAGGTTACCCATTATATCTCAACAATGTGATATTGCAAAAACACTTTTGAAACAAAAGAAATCTATTATTCAGGTACGTTTATGACAGGTCTCAAGAGTATAAACATTCACAAAGACAACTGAAACATACCCACACAGTGAGGAAGTATAAGAGCTTCTATATTTACCAGTGTTATAAATTCTAAAACATTCCTGAACTGTCTAAAATATGTATTTACTAACTAAATCTTTTCAGCAGGCTTAAGTTCACCCTACTATTTTTGACTGTGGAAAACCTGATTAGTGCCTAGAAGACAGAATGAGAAAAAATAAAGAAAATTACTCCCTGTTCATTGTTAACATGACTCCATGACAGTAAGTACCAAGCATTATACTATTAAATGTTTCCACAACTAATCTCTTGAGCTTTACAGATTTCACAATTAGGAGATGTGAGAAAGCAGGTCTCTCTCACATTCAAACATCTGTATCATAATCAGATAATGATGTGTTAAATATTTCTCGCTGGAGTCTTTTTTCCTCAATCCTAAGCAGCAAAAACACATACTCAAAGCAAAGTACAGATCACAAATTCAGTGACATATATCATTATGTCAACAACACATTTTTCAGTTAATAAGTGAGCAAATCATCTATGATGTTCAGATATGCTGATGAATAGGGGAGAACTGAGTTAGCAGTGGGATTTAGACTTGGCCAAATTTCAGGGAAAATGTGAAAACTTATAAAAGTCTATAAAGGCCAGAATGAACCAATCCCATCATTTTAGAAGTCCAGATAATGCCCCAACAGTCACTATACTAT
Source organism: Hyaena hyaena (assembly GCF_003009895.1). Classification (NCBI taxonomy): domain Eukaryota; kingdom Metazoa; phylum Chordata; class Mammalia; order Carnivora; family Hyaenidae; genus Hyaena; species Hyaena hyaena. Next base: position 542,663 of record NW_024081650.1, read on the forward strand.
TCTATTTGGGTGGACAACGATAGACTATCAAGGCCTTTCTCCGTTTCCTTCTTGCACTGACTGGTTTTTTCCACACAGAGAACAAGAGAAGTGGTAAAATACCAACACTTAACTAAGGATATGAGCCAGAGCAGGTGAATTTAGATCTGGCCACATTAAAACAATAAAAGTGGAATCAACATACACAATCAAGTGACACTCAGCAATACACTCAGTTCTTTGAACCTTCCAAGACCTAACAGGGTATCACATCAGCAGTTCATGGCTGGAACTCCCACTGAGGAAGTTTTAATCCTTAGAACATTTAGAAGATCAAAGGTAGTATAGTAACTGAACAGCAAGCTTTGGGTCAGGAACAATTTAACCCATTAACATAGCAAGAAGAGGGATCATTTTGGTATGTCTTAAAAAGAAATAATGATGTCTGTAAAACAGCGAGATACAAAAAGTGACTGCCAACTCTTCACACAATATCTATTTGATATTGTGTGTCTTTATAACAATTAACACCCCCTACTTGATGGGCTGTCTACTCTGTCTGCAATACCTAACATTATTTACAACCACAAGCTCTAGTTATTTTCTAGAGGCCACAACATCAAATAAGATTGTTCCACTCTATTTGTGGCTTCAAGCTCCATGGATGCTTATTCGCAAAGCCAATAAATTGCTAAACCAACAGGAAAAAAAAAATCACAGGCCAACTGTTGAATGCTGGCAGGTCACTGTGATATACCCACATACTCAGAGGCACTCATCTTTCTTCTAACGCTTCACAGCCCCTTGGAATCTAAGGTCTCATGAAAACACAAAGAAATTCTAGTGATCTTTAAGATAATTAAACCAAGTTCTCCACAATGTCCTCCTGGTGGTTTTTGCTTTTTAAGTTTCCAAACACAAATAAAAAAGACTACTACAAATAAAAAACACGTCCCTATGAACTTGTATTTAAATTCTTCTTTCATATCCTACCAATGTATACTTGTATAGTACTGCATGCAAGTATATTAGGTTTTAGCAGACATAAGATGTACAACTTGGAAGAACATATTAGGTATTATTTTGGTAATAAAAATTTATTTGATATTATAACACAGTTTGCTAATTAAGCATTAAAGAACAATAAGAAATGCACAGCCTACACATGAAAAGTCATAAAACCTTTATCAAGTTGCCCATTTATTCTGCATAGAGTTAAAACTAGTACATCTCTGCTTAATCACTTGTCTATGGCCATCAACTGTGCCATGTTTGTTCCACTCAGTACACAAATGCCAATCCAAACAGGACAAAAGGAGAGAATCTTCACTTTGGAATCCATAATACCAAGACATTTCTTTCTACTTTCACTTGTTCCCATTTATCCTCTAACCATACTACCCAGATTCTTTGCAGGGGTTATGGCCAGTAATCTAGTTTCCTTTTTAAGTTCCCAACTCCTGTTCTTCGTGTCTCCCTCCACACCTGGGTTCCATTCCATGGATGATCAGGTAGTAACCTGTGCTATACTTTAGCGAATGAACATGGGTTCTAACATTGCCCGCCACTGCACATTTGGGCTGTGATTCAGAACTTGTGGCAAGATTGTCAATCTTTTATTCTTTTCTGGTCTAAGGTGGCTTTCAGTCTGGTTTCTCTTATCCTCACTGGTATAACAATGGGACTCAAAAAAGGGTTTACAGCTTCTGTAAACCAGGGACTTCACCTGTAAAGGAGAACTACTACCACGACAACAGATCATTAGAATTACCTATTACAATCGAGGAGAACTAGGACTTCAAGATGAAAAGTCACAATGGAGGCACAGAGGAATTCTACTTACTATCTACTATCCTAATGGTTTTTCCTTCCCATATTCTCTCTGAAAGAAGGTAGGGCCTTTTAGTGATATCTGTTTTGAAACTACCAAACTGCAAAGTAGTTTGAGAGTTCGAGTATACACACACACGTACACACACAGGGCACGTACATTATATATTAAGTTCAAATTCTGGCAAATGAATACATACACATTTAGAGACAGCCTTTCAATTTTACACAATTTCAAAACTTCATTCTAGCTGGTTTCTTTGAAGTCTTCACACTATCTCATCACTTCAAACGAATTTCTTTTTAATTCCGAAGATCTTTTATTCTGAGATTTTGTTAATATTAGAATTGTTGTGCATAATACAGTCTCCAAGTCACATATTTTTGTTTTCTTTTAATCATACATTTTAGAAAATGAAAACACGTGTTATTCTGATGTTGCCTTGTTTTAAATTTTGGTTTGTTTTAGTGGTATTTGACCTGTTTCCCAAAGCCAAAACCCCCAATTCAGAAGTCATTTTCACCCAATATGTAGAGCACACACACTCTAGAGCACCTCTACCAGAGGCAGAGATGTCACACATACTACCTCATTTAATGTCCACATCATGATATGAGGTACTGAGTAGGTTTTATCCTCATTTTGCAGATGAGAAAAAGAGGATCAATCATCACCTGGAGTAATTTGTCCCAAGCCACGACTAGTAAGTGGAGAAGTAGGTACTTCATTTTGATTGTTTCATTCCAAAGTCTATTGGAATAGACTAGAATACTCCACCAAATCGTTATCGCCAAATAGGGGTGGAGGGGAAGGAGCGGGGGCTGGAAGGAGGCAGGCAGGGAAGGTAATGCCAGTGTACTACCCTGCTACATTACAGCAAAGAACAGGCTTATCATTCTTGAAAGTAAACAGTCCCAGAGCTGTTTGTGCTGAAGGGGTAATCAGGCCCCAAATATCCTGCCTTAAAGGGAACAATCAGTAATTTGTTACTGACAGCCACTTCTATCAACCCCCACCAATCCTTAGCACTATCAGGAACCCACCTCCCATCACTCCTTCACATTCCACAAAGACGGAGGCACCCCATTCATACTCCTCCTTTGCCCTCAATCCTCCTGCCACCACCCGAGGCTTCAACATCCGCTTCCTTCCTTGTCCAATATCCAGTTTCTGTCTTCCACAACCTTTTAACCTCCAGTGACCTACTCTCTGCTGTAATTCACACACCCACAAGGACACTAAGAGTTCAAGCTATCTAACCCCTTCACTTTTTGCCTTTTGGCAATCCCTCTATTCCACTCTAGTTTACTCCTAGTTCTATTTCCCACAGTGGCTATCTAAAAAGAATTTTGTTTCTCAAGAGCCCAGCCCCAACTTCCCCTTACTCACTCATACCAGATGGCCTAGCCTCCTGCTTCTCTGAGAGAAGTTCAAGACGCTCCGATTAACACTATCTTTATTCATTCTCTTCAACTTGCCTGTCTCAGAAAAGGGGCCCTCTTTCTCCCCATGAAGCTTCTAATCTCCCCCTTTCCCGTCTCTAGCTCCATTTCTATCATTTCCATCATCACAGTCTCTCCACACAGCTATTTCTCCTCCTCCCACGTCTACAAAGGTAGTCCCATATACTCCTATCCTCATGAAGGAGAAAGAGCAGGGAGACCTGAGGGTTGGTAGAGGAGGAGGGGATTTATTTGACACATATACCAGCACTGCACACAGCTCTTTAATCCTCAGTACCTCACAAGGTGATCTCAAGTAAAACACCCAAATCTTCACTCATCATTCTATTTTTCAAATAAAAACTGAAAGATAGGGGTTAAATAATACCCAAAATCATACAGCTAACAACTTGCAGACTGAAACTTTGAGCCCACTTGAATCACATGAAATATATCCACTTTCTCACTACTCCAGGACTGATCCTACCACCCCAGTTCATGAAACTGAGCAAGTCCAGTTACCTCCCAGGAATTTCTACTAGAGATTCTGTCTGCATCTCAAACTTAACAGGTGTCGAAACAGAACTCATTATTCTACTCCACACTCAGGTACTCTGCCACATATAAACACATAAATGGGCTCTAAATACCATTTTGTTATGAACTCAGGTGATGGATTAACCTCAGTCCTCCCTTCCATACATCCAGTCACCAAATACTGCTGGGCCCTCTCCTCTACCCTTCTTCCATACCCATAGAAAGATACTTCATCTCTGCTATCATATTACGGCAGCATAATTATTGGTTTTCCAGCTTCCATGACTCTAATTCATCATATGTACTAATGGTCAGAATAAAAGTCCTAAAGAACCTTTGATTATGTCATTATTTACCCATTCAAGGTTATCAATAGAGTCCAAACATCCAAACTCCATATTGCAAGCAACGTGAGACCTCCAGTATGTGACCATAGGTATCTTTCCAAGTATCTTAGCCTGAAATACTACTATTTCTAATCTCTAACTTAGCACTTTGAAACTACTAGACATTCCTATAGTTTCCAATTTCCATGCTTTCCCTTTGCCTACATTTGGTAGGCTGTATCTTACCTAACCACTAGGACCCAGATCAAGTAACCTCTCTATTCAAGCATCCTCTGATATCCCCAGTCAGAAGTCCCTTCTTCAGCTTTGCTGCTCTCACTACATTTTTGTTTTTACTGCTTTTTTTCTATGCTTAAAGCACTAAGCACATTCTCCTTAGTATTATAGTGATTATATCATAAAGCTATTTTTATTCTTACCTTCTATTTTATAAGGCTACAAGAAGATTTTATTCACATTTGCATGTAAATTGCACATTAGTTTCTTTGCATGAATATACTCGTTAGTGGTAAAGAATTCTACACAATCCAAAGTCTGTCAGCATGAACTAAGTCACACTTTGTGATTTTAATTTGAAAAGCCGATTCATGTCTGGGAAATCTGTAGAGCATCCACACTGGCCCATGAATATCATCTCTCATTCTAAGGGTACACACCTGTTTGTTTTGCATAAACTAAAACCTTTTATCAGGCTGTGAAGGACAATGTGGTAATAAATGATCAGGTTTCCGTACAAACATGTGTCTTCTTACAGCATTAGTGGTTCCACTGGGAAAATGTTGTGCATCAGGGATCTGGTGATCCAAAAAGCACAACTCTGAAATAGACTTTTTCCCTATTTTAATACCCTCTCCAATTGAGCTCCCCTCAGTATAAACACTAGTCTACTGTTGAGAGTACTTGTTTTCCACAAGCTTATATCAGACATCATGAATCGCCATAAAATTAAATCTCCTGTGAAGACTTAGGGAATCTCCATATAGGTAAAGCCTCCTCCTCCCAGGAGATTCAACCTTCATTCATTTAAGTCTAGGGTACAGACCAGGAATCACATTTTTAAGGCTTCCCATAGTTGATTCTGGTGACAGGCAACTATTGGCTTAGGTGGAAGGCAGGCAGGAGGAGAATGCATGAAGAATTAAGAGTTAAAACTATATTTAAATACAAAACAGTATATATTTTAATAAGATTTGTAAAGATTATCTCTACTCCCTCCATGAAGCTTACCAGTATTTTCCATGGCAGAGGTAGTACTCTTGGCCTTCATGGTTATGGAGGAAACAAGACATTATCTTTGAGTCCCAAGAATGAAGCATAACCTGAAAGCTCTTCTCTCCACAGTGCTCAGAATCATGACTCAGCAACTATTCTGAAATTCCATGTCAGAGAAATTACCCGAATTAGAGCCCTTAGTCCAGCCACATATTCCTAGATCAGTATATAAGGCACAACTTTCTTTTTTTAGGCCTAAAAAACTCAACTCCTTTGCTTTCTAACTTCTCCCTATATAGTCTGCTTCTTCCCCACAGACACCAAATCTCTCTTCAGTGTTCACAGGAACACCCTTGCCTTTGTCAATGAGTCTTTCAATAATCCCTGGGTGTCCAGGTCCTGTCTCCTAATGCACTTATTTCAAAAACAGTTTCTAGAACTATTGCCTTTCTGGTCCAAACATTTTATGTCAAAACTGAAACTGTACTTTTGTGATTTCATTCACATTTAGAAATGTTCTCTCTTGGTCCATAAAAGATTTGCTGAGGAAGGCAATCTTTGACTCACTCTGGCAAATACTTCCATGCTATAATTCATCACATATACAGATGCCAGAATAAACCTCCTAAATGGCAACTTCAAGCAAAACCTTAAGTGTCTTGAGAGCATGCAAATGAAACTTTAGACGATGCAGCAAAGCCCTCTAAGATATTCTCTGGCTCTCATTCCTTGTACTCCAGCTAAAAAGGATATTACACCTTCATTTTCCCCAAGACTGCACATTATCAAGACAATGAACATTCAAGTGCACAGACTAAATATGCCCAAGCAAGGGAAGAAGTCCAATGGTCTAGAGCAGAAGGAAGCAGTGAAGAAATACTTTCACATTTTAAATGCTTCAGAAAAAAAGCTAGTGCTTACAAGCTAGCATGCCTCAGAAGTATTTTCTACCTTTATGACTTTTGCACCAAGGTTTCAAATCTAGAAATAGGTCAGTGTTTTCATGGTCAGGTAAATGTGATTGATGACACTGGGAATGGAAGATAAAACAGGCTCATTATACAAGCAGTTTGCAGTAATACCATGATCTTAAAATTAGCTGTCTCTGTATTAAAAATACTTAATTTTTAAAATAATCTCCTTTTTATCTCTTTTTATAGCACTTACCAGTCTAACTTAATATACAGTGAACATATACATTTTATCATCTAACTCCTCTGACAAACCTCCATTAGGGCCGGGATTATTTTTCTGCTTTGCACAATGTGTCTTTACACTCAAAACAGTGTCTGACATATCACAGGTACTTGATAAGGCTTTACTGAATGAACGAACAAATGAATGAATGAACAAATGAATAAATTAAAAAAAAAAAAAACAAACCCAAAAGTGAAAGTTCTTGACCTAGGAGCCAGGCAATCAAGGTTCTAAATAGTGTGACTTTAGCAAACCTTTCCACCTGTTTCTAAAGCAAAATGATAGTTAGCATCCATATTCTCCAAGGTCTCTTTCCACTCTAAGATACTAAACTTGGGATTCTAAGAAACCAAGCCATTTCTAAGTCAGAAGTAACACTTTCTAATTCAAAAAATGTATACATAAAAACAATAATCTGTGCAACTTTCCACCTTCCCACCCCCACATGTACATGAAGAAGGCATGAGAATCATCCTAGTACTAAAGAAATACAGCTTCCAAACAGAAAGATATAAACTACTCCACAGCAAGAAAACTGAGGTAAAATATTATCTTCCAAAGCTGTTTTCAAAGCAGACTATCTTCAACATGAGCAGTAAGTAAACTAGGAAATTACCAACAAACCGTAAACTATGTGGTTAACACATACGCAGGCCATCACTTACCTTTATGGTACCTGATGTTTACCAATAAGCAGTAAAACATGTTTATGTTATCATGCAAAAAAATTAGGGGAAAAAAACATTCTGGGTACGTCATGGTTCAGGCTTGCAATTACAAACCAACCAACATTATTCCAATCAATTTTACTAAGACATTCTACTCACACAGGAAAAAAAAAAAAAAGAGAGAGATGCACTCTAACTGTGGTTCTGTTGGTCAATGTAAGTGTATTAAAAAAAAAAAAAAAAAGGATCATACCCGTAAATTACATTATTAAAGTCAGGCTATCCATGCCCCATTTTCTCCTAGGCACAAACCCAGAGATACAGTCAAGTAAAACATTTTTTTTAAAAAGGTCATCTGGGGTAGCCTTCTTAAATCTTCCATAAGACAGTCAGATTAACCTTTTTAAAATCCAAATATAACATCACTGCTCTAATTAACACCTTGCATTGCTTTAGGTTAAAATTGCACATCCCCTAACATATTAGGTCTTATCTGCCCATAACCTTCACACGTGACATTTTCCCCTTGGGTTTCCATCTTTGTTCCTCAAGGCCTTTATTCAGCCCCTCCTTAGATCTGGAAGCTCTTCCTGCTCCTCCTTCACCTACCACTTCTCCATGAATAATTCTAAGCATCACTTTGTCAGAGCGGCCTTCCCTCATCTTCCCACTCACCCAACCAGACCTGGTCTATGTTGAGTATGTATGTTCTCTCAGCCTAATATACGTTGCTTTAATGGCATTCAAGACAATTGTGGTTTAACTGTAATTTCTCATTTAATGTTGGCCACCCAGTGAAAATATAAATTACTGAAGGCATTTTACAGTGCCTTAAACTTAGTTGGCACTCGGATACTTACAGAATAAATGAGTTTTACTGACAGGAAATACAGGTATAGACAGGCTGAAAAGAGTGGAAGAAAAGTATAAAAGCAAGTTCTTGACTCTAATCTTGTCAGAGTAACCAGCGTAGGTCCAATGGAGTCATTCATGCTAAATCCTACGTTACCAAACCAAAACTTAAGTTTCTATACCTGCTCTCTCAGAAAAAGAAGGCCTAACTCAACCAATCTCTGCTTATTTGCTTACTACAAGTTACCTAACACAACTCCAAAACTTCTGTTTTCTCCATATGAGGACAGTAACCTTGCTTTAAGCAATCGGCAAGCTCCCAGTGCAATTTCTTCACTCCTGTTCACTTTGGTCTAAAACTCTCTTGCCTTGCACAAGCTCTTCAGAGCTCCTTTCTGTCCACTAGATCGGATGATGACTGATTCACAAATCGCTGAATAAAGCCAGTAAGATATTAGATCTTTAAAATCTACTCAAATTTTATTCAACACAATTTGGATTACTGCCCTTACAAAGGAGCCAAAAAAACAACCCTATTTGTTGTTGATTAGCCATGACTGCCTCACTGCAATTCCTTTTATACAGGAGATGCTCTGAGTCAAGCATCCCACCTTTTCCACCTCTGTCTATGATCATGAACACAAAAGCACCAGGAGTAATGACTTCAGGGATACCAATATATTGTAGAGTAGACAAATTCACAAATACAGAATTTGTGAATAATGAGGGTCAACTATATGTTCCTGCATGCCAAGTTATATAGGGCTATGGCATTTACTTCACTGTCTAGTCATTTTGCTGGGATTTGAGCTATCCTAAGTCACTAATCATAGATAAAAATCTTTTCCCTCTCTATCCACTCACCTTGAAATCATCCTTCTTTAAGTTATGTTGTCTTAAAAGGAGTATATTGCTACCATCTTAGCCTCTAATTCAATTTACTCCATGAGGGCAAGAGTTGTAACTATCTTCACCACAAGGTCCCCAGGGACTGGCACAGAGTCACCTAACATAACTGTCAATAAACACTAAATAAATTAAAGAATACAAAAATCCTTAGCTCTGGTTTGAGATATTCAGAAATACTAAGAAATTTGTTCTAAATGATTCTCAAGTACATGCAAAAGTATGTATGTGTCTGTATAAAACTTAGTTTATTACTATATTGAAAAGAATCATGTTAGACATATTCAAATACATATATTTTATTTTTTAATATATGACCCTAAAATTCTATTTATGTGCCTTACAATGATTTGTTTCTATAAAGGTTCACTAGGGTTTGCAGGGGAACTATTCATGCACCAAATATTTACTAAGCCTCTACTACATATAAAGCACTTAAGTACTATGCAGGAATAGAAATGTGAGTAAAACTTTCTAATCTCGAGGAGCATACAAACTGCTGGAGGAGATAAGAAAGTTCTCTGTGAAACAGACTGAACTACTTTCTGTTTAGCAGATCACAAAAGAAAAAAAAAGGGGGGGGGGTTTCAGGGAATTAATGTAGACCAGTAAGTTAAGGCAAAATTTTTTTTCTTTGAAACATGTGACTTGTGATATGTTTCAGGTTGTTTCTCAGAGCCTGAAATTTAAAAATCTAAGCCCTTCAATTTCAAATTAAATCAAATCACATTCTTTAAAACATAGAGCTAATATGATGAAAACCTCTCTCAAGTGGCATGTTTTTTTTAAAGACAGGAACTCCACCTGAAATAAGCAACTTTCCCAGCTGTGTCGATCCTTAATTGTGGGTGGTTTCTGTGTGGGTGCAAAAATAGGGTGGTTTTAAAAAAGTGGAAAACAGTAATTCAATTGTCCAACTGAGAGCCATTAAGAAGTAAAATATGCTTCCTCTACAGAGTTCAAAAGAAAATGTTATTTGTATAAACAGTTTAGGCATTTGGAAATGTTCCACTTTAATAGATGACTTCCTGATTTATATAACCACATTTAAGTCAGTCGTAATGAGGGTTTATAATAAGTAATAGATTCTCTTTTGATTCAGCAAATGAGAAGGTAATCTGTTTCCTAGGCTTAATAAAAATCACAGGTCTCTTTTTGAAGAGTTCTGTTGTGGTTAGTAATGATACTGTCTCTGGTTTGCAAATTTTTTCCCAAGAAAAGTTTGATGGCCACACTCCACCTTAAAATATTAGTAATATCTGTATGGATGAATATTTATAGCTCATCACCAAATTCTGAAGAAAATCTTTCCAGAAAGCATTTCATAATTTAATATTTTAAAAGATGAATTTTACTGGGGCATCTGAGTGTCTCAGTAGGTAAAGTGTCCAACTTTGGCTGAGGTCATGATCTCACGGGTCATGACTTTGAGCCCTACATCAGGCTCTATACTAATGGTACGAAGGTTGTGGGGATTCTCTCTCTCTCCTCCTCTCTTTGACCCTTCCTCACACACGTTTCTTCTCCTTCTCAAAATAAATAATTCACTTTAAAAGTTGAATTCTATTTTAAATTGAAGCTGAAGTTGAAGACAATAGGTCATTTTTTAGCTAAAATCATTTATGGTCTTTTAAGTAATTTCCTGGGTTTATAAAAATATCTGTTATTATTTTTAACCTGAAATACAGATTACTACCTCAAAGTATTTTTATGCTATATAGGAATCCCTTTGAAACACACAAAAGAAACCATCTGCTATGCCTCCCACCCTGGACTATATTCTTATTTATCATTTGCAAAACTGCATTAAACAGTGCCTTTCCAATGGACTTAACAGATGCATCCTCGAAGTGGATGGATTTATCTGACAAAAGACTTATGCATTCATTCCCTCATAGTAATTTCCCTAACAGAGAAAATGAGAAAGAAAATTTCAACCACTGCTTTGAAAAATTTCTTCTGCTTCACACCCTCTGAGCAGGCATCAGTGATCACTCTCAGGCTCCTGTCTGTATATAACAAGGTGATTCAGGCTTATAGTTAAGTCACTTTGCCACTGTCACACTTCTAAGAGGTAATCAAACAACAAATATTTGCACTAGGCAAAGCACTTCTGGCTCAGGAAGACAAGATGAAGCCCTTGATCTGAAATGTCACTATATTAAATCTGTGTCCTAGTCTGACCTTTTGACATATTCTCCTAAAGAAGGAACAAGAAAGAATCGAAAATGTAGAGCATACTACAGACAACAGAGTATACAAAAGTTGGTTCAGTTTGAGTTACCATCCATCAATCTATACACATATAATTTGTACACAAGTTTCCATGTAAAAGGTTTTTTTTAAAAGATGTAACAGTTCTTCATTCTAAGAACTATTAAGCAGTAACCATCATTACTGCTATGTCTGTGTATCTGTATTCAAAACAGTAAATACATGAACTGAAATACACACATTAGTTATTTCAGAAACATGTGAGCAATTACTACAAATGTACTTTGATCTGAATTACCTAATTGATGGCCTCATTTCTCCACTCAGAGCTGGGAGCCATAACTTTAGTTGACAAGTAGTTGTGTGTTGTCTGTCTCTACCACAGGAATTTTCTGTTTAGGTGTGTCTAAAGGAATGAAGTCTCCACCTAAAATATTTACTAGCAAACTGACTCTCCTTCTTGGTAAATGTTTAATCTCTTAAGAGCAAGGTTCATGTTGTCCAAAACTTTCCTGAGAGTTACCACGGGCCATCATACAATATTGCTAACAAAGCTGTTTATGCACAATTGCAACTGGACTTTCCAATGGTTTCCAAGATTACATAGAATAACAAGATCTGCCTCATATTAATGACTCATATTTTTGTTGGCACTAGCTCAGGCTGACTAATATCTGATTTTTAATCTAGACTTTTAAGACTTTGGTTAAAAGCAGTTTCAAATTATAGGCACCAAATACAGGAACAAAACAAAGTAAGTTTCAATCCCCAACATTGGTATGGATATAAATTCTGAAGTGATACACTAAGATTTATAGCTTTTTATTATCCTATATGCTCATGTGCTAAATTCACCTAGCAAACCAATCTGTCTCATAGGCAGATTCACAGTAATAACTTTAAGCTTCTATTGTTTGAATGAGCCAGTGTATACAGGGTTTTTTAAAGGATACTATTTTATTTTTTATAGAGATAGCCTATTTCCTATTAGTAAGGTTTTAAGGCCAGACACATGACTTTGGAAGTTATCAATTTCCATGCACGTCTTCACACCAGGACTGATGAGTTAGGCATTGTTATTTTGCATTTACACACATATTACTTACTATGTAAATACAGTTAAATGATGATACATTTTGTGTCTGGTCTACCCATATTATTATTTAAGAAGGATGGAATCTTACACCAGTTTGTAATCACTCTGTACCCTCCCTCACCAGTTTCTAAGCCCCAAATGTACAGCTGGTGAACTTCTTACTCCTAACTCAAGGTCTTTACTTAGTTCAAAAACTAAAGCAGTATACAAAGCAGGCAATTAGAGCAGCTGTGAGAAGTTAAGTTGGATGGATTCAACAGGCTGCTGCTTCCCACTAGGCTAGCACTGTAATTGGAAGATAAAAGGGAGCCATCAAAAGCTCACGTGCAGTTCACTTATCCTTAGAGAAGAGGAGTAATGACCTCACACTGCTCTTAAATGGAAAGGAGGGCACTAAAGGGATAGTTCAAGGATGCTGTCTTGCTTGGGACTTCAATTCTGGAAACAACTGACCTGTCCTCTGAGCCTGAGAAATTCCAGACTGGGTCCCAGACAACTAATTACATTTTGCTCCCTTCCAAGTCAGCAATGTCTCACTAGCACTGAAAAGCAAACAAACAAACAAAAAGAACTCCCGCAAGCACAAGGCCAAAAGGGTGGGTGCAGAAGGGGACACATGAAGAGTGGGACTGACTTACAGGCCAGATACAGGCGTACACATCTAAAAACCTCCCAGAACAGCTTCCACAAATTAGGTAATTATATTGATATGGAACAGGCATATTCTTTTCCTTACTTTGCTCAAAATCTGTTTTTTCCCCTATTCTGCCGTAAGCGCATTGAAAGCATACATCTTCTACATCTTCCTACCACCTTCCCACCCATTCCCACCACAACTCACAAACAAAAAGTCTGCAAATGTCTTGACTTTACAAGTTATTTTTCATTGACGTTGCTTGCTTATAAGAAAAAAAAAAAGGAGTTTTTGTAAGTCATCGTTTTTAGTGGTTACATCATTGGTAAGTCTCAAAACTTCCCTGGCTCAGAGTGTTGTGCCATTACTCAACGCTACAAGTCACAGCTGTCCCTATTTCATTCCTTTTACTAAACCAGAGGAGTAAGAGGCTGATACTGAGGCTTCAACAAGATATTTTAAACAAAGCTGAAACTAGGTACCTTCCCATGTAGAATTAAACCTGATGAGAAAAGTAAAAATAAAAATAAACTGAGGGAGGAGGGTAAGGATAGTTCTTTGCACTGCATCCACTTCAGCCTTACCCAACAATGTCAGGGATACATTCCTAGGTTACTATCCTTGGAACAACAGCTTGCAATATCCTCATCATTCCTTCAGGTTAGGAATAGTTATTCAAGTCTTTATTACATTGTTATTTTGAAATGTTTAGAATGTATTTCTATCTTTAGGCTCAGATAAAAAGTGCTAGATGGTGAGGACATGCAAACATATCTATATTTTTACTTTATGTGTTTCTTATAATTTTTTAAAACTACTTTTTGCTCTAAGTTAGGTTTTCCTAATAAAGCATTAATGTTTAACTCAGATTCCCAATAATAAGAGCTACATAAGTCTCCTGATTGAAAGCAACAAGCAATATTCTATCTTTCCCTACATACCATTCATCTTCTATCCCCCAATCTTTTCTCTAACTCCTTAAAGCCCTCAAAACACTAGAGTTTGATCCACTATTCATTGCCTATAATAAATCTTCACCTACTGATCAATTCACACTTTTCAAATCTAATCTGCAAGAGCCACAACATCTATTTAGCCTAAGTGGAAAGAGACAAGCAGACCAATGATGAATATCAAATTCACCACAACCTGGGGAAATCACCTAACATTTGCCTGAAACGCTGCAGGGCATTTATTTAAATCCCTACCTCTGCAGTTACTTGTGACTTCAAGAAAGTATTGTAAGTGAGAAGTTTAATGGAAATTAAGAGAAATATGCAGAAATATATTTACTGTATTTTTTAGCAAGACAAACTACAAGCAACTTGAATGTTTTAGAATTTATTTCATAAGTTTTTATATATCAACCTTATGGAATATTTTATTTTGAAGTCATGAAATCATTAAAAATCATAATATCTATGACAACCCAAAGTTTTTAACATAATCTTCTTTAAAAGAAAACAAATTTTACATATATATATACTATATTTTACTTATATATATATACTATATATATAAGTAAAAAAGTTAAAGTTTATAAGGAAAATTATGTCATTTATTCAACAATTTAAGGGTCTACTGTGAGTCAGGCCCTAGGTCAGGGGCTAAAGCGAAAGTGCTTTTTAAAAAAGACAAGACAGATCAGGCCTCTGCCTTCTTTCAACTACAACTGCATTACTAAGTGAAAATAAATGGTATTACATAAATATGTGGGTTTTATTTTTTTCTAAATAATAATGCTAATATAGTAGTATTTTAGTAATATAATCTAGGCTTTTTGGCCAGGTGTGCGTCACAAAGCCTATGTTGGGGACCAGACATTTATGACACAAATGTCAAGAAGTGTTACACAAAAATGACAACCATTGTTCCAATTGCCAGTAGTGCATGATCACTGAGATCACCAAGAGGAAAAGAAGTCATGTTGTTAAGGCCCATGTGGCAGTCTTCACTTTTCTTCCACATGGCTCAGATACTTTTCATCACAGCACTGAGGGAGGAGAAGTCATTGATGATTTCAAGAGACCAGTTACCTCTACACACCCCTCAGAGTAACTAACACCCCTAAGGGAGAAAGCCAATAAAGTGACCACCTGGCACAGCCCCTCTGAAAGACTGCCACCTTGATCACCCTTTTGTATGCATAATGTAAATCCCACATGTAGCAAGGGCTTGTTGAAGAACTCTGTATTCTGCCAGTGATTTCTCCAGAAGGAACTTTTGTGAATGTAGGCAAGCTAAAGCCATACAATGAATCAAACTCATTCAGCGTATCTTCTCCCTGAGAGCCTCTTTTTGGTGGGGATAACAAGCAAGTTTGGACTTGCTACTTAGGTGTTCAAAAATAAAAATATACTGTTTATGAATACATATATAATTGACAAAACAATGAAGAAAAAGAAATAGTAGAGGAAAGAGAGGAATGTGATTGTGGAGGGGCATGTCAAGGTTTACAAAAACTTGCTACTCAAAGTGTGATCCATGGACCAGCAATGTCAGTATCACCTTTAAGTCTGTTAGAAATGTAGAATCACATACTCCACCTGAGATCCTCTGCCTCAGAGTCTGCATTTCATAAGATCTCTAGCTATTTCATATATACATCAAACTTTGAGAATAACTGTTCGAAACACATGTAATATTCTATTTTTACACCTGGAAGATGAGTACATTTAGTATTATCCTCTAAAATGTACATATTCTATACAGTCTTTTGATCATGTGACATATCTCTAATTCAGCCTCAAATGGACCCACCATCTACAAATTGTTAAGTAGTGATTGTTAAAATGTAGGGAAAAGGAATGCTGCATGAATCTGATCTTCAAACAGTAAAATTTCAGATACAGATAAAACTTCAGAGATTACATAACCCAACCTCCTCATTTTATGGGAAATAAAACATCTGAATCAGGAATGGGTATGCTCCTAGAGTCAGACTGCTGAATTAAGGCAAAGTTGGATTAAGGCTCAAGTCTCTTGATCTTCTGTACTGTTCTATATATCCTATAATAATACCGGTTTAGTATATCATAACTGATTTCTTTCTTTATAAACAAATACTCATGTTAAAAAAAAAATCAAATGATAGGGTGCCTGGGTAACCTCAGTTGGTTAAGCATCTGACTTCAGGTCATGATCTCACAGTTCGTCAGATCAAGCTCTGCATCAGGCTCTATTCTGACAGCACAGAGCCAGGTGCCAGCTTCAGATTCTGTCTCTGTCTCTCTGCCCCTCCCCCACTCGTGTGTGTGTGTGTGTGTGTGTGTGTGTGTGTGTGTGTGTGCGCGCGCGCGCGCGGGCTCTCTCTTTCTCTCTCAAAAATAAATAAACATTAAAGAAAAAAATTTTTTTAATTTAAAATTCGGTGTCTCAGTCAGTTCAGTTTTTTATCTTGATTTCAGCTCAGGTCATGATCCCAGGGTCATGAGATCAAGTCCCACACTGGGCTCTGTATGAACATGGAGCCTACTTAAGATTCTTTTTCTCTCTCCCTCTGCCCCTCTTCCTTGTTTGAATACTCTCCAAGTGTCTCTCTCTCCAAAATAAAATTTAAAAAGAAGAATCCTTTTTTTTTTAAAAGAGAGAAACCAGTACCATATTTTTTAAAAAGTAAAATAATTCTTAAAACCAGTGCCTTGTATATTTAATAGTGGATGTCTAATATGTATTTATTTGGGTGAAAGATGCACTTTGAGACAGAGACAAACATTGTTTTCCACCTCTTATCAAAGGGATAAGCTAAATTATAGAATAATAAATAAATAATTTCCTTATGGAAAAAAAACTAGAGTTGAATTTTTAAACAATTTACAATATTCTCCTCTACAATAACCAAATATTACCCTAATACTTTTATTTTTATTTCTTAAATTTTTTTTAAATATTTTTAATTTATTTCTGAGAGAGAAAGAGAGAAAGAGAGAGAGACAGCGTGAGCAGGGGAGGGTCAGAGAGAGAGGGAGACACAGAAACTGAAACAGTCCCCAGGCTCTGAGCTAGGTGTCAGCACAGAGCCTGATACCGGGATTGAACCCATGAATCGTGAGATCATGACCTGAGCCGAAGTCGGACTCTTAACCGACTGAGCAACCCAAGCGCCCCTCTAATACCTTTATTAAAGTCAGAATATT
The DNA here is from genome assembly GCF_003009895.1 of Hyaena hyaena. Lineage (NCBI taxonomy): Eukaryota > Metazoa > Chordata > Mammalia > Carnivora > Hyaenidae > Hyaena > Hyaena hyaena. The sequence continues at coordinate 559,714 of NW_024081650.1, forward strand.
TTACATGTTTAGTATTTGGGTATGTGAATCTGTTTCATTTCAATGAAATCACTGTCTGAAGTAGGACTTTTAAAATTATGTAGAATATTAAAGAACAGCAGTACTCACCAATACTAATTTCATCATCTGTTTCAGCATCACCAATACATTCAAATTGGAAATCTTGCAGTGACTGGGAAAATTTCTGTACCGCCATAGACAGATCTGCAATTAAAAAGTTTTACAAAATCATAAGTTGAAGATACCATGGGATACTAGAGTTTCCATGTGTATTATTATATAACTCCAATTTTAGTACTATATTTACCAGAACCTTTTAAAATACCAGCTTGATAAATTTAAGCAGAATTTAAAGACACTGCTAAAGAATTATTTTAGGAACTGGATATTCTCTGTTCACTGGGGATTTGTCCCTCTAAGAAAGTTTTGGTGCCAGTTGTGTATTATCTGGAAGCCAATTCCCAAAGCCTTTATGAAAGAACTACCATTCACTCCCTATAAATGGAGCATTCATTAAAAAAAAAGAATGCTACTAAGATCGCTGGTGGGGTGGGGTGAAAGGGAGGGGAAAGCAGCCAACCTTTGATTAGAAAGGCTCACCAATATACAGACTATAGAACAGGGAGGGAATGTGTTTTTAACCAATAAACTACTGATTTAGATCTGGTAAGGTGAAAGGCCACCTGAAAGGCTATTTACTAATAACCCTGTAATTTTTAGGGGACCTCAAGCTAAATATGTTCTTCAAACCAGGCTTTAGCCTGAACAAAGTCTAGAGTGTGACTAAATCCAGAAGAATTTTTTATTCCTGGAGAGAATAAAGAAAAGCCCCGAATAATGAGAAGTAAATCCCTAGGATACAGCCTAACAGAGTGATTAAGAATGCAGACTCTGGAGCCAGGCTGCCTGGGTGGAAATCCAAGTCCTACCAAGTATTTGCTATGTGACCTTGGGCAAATTATTTAACTCCTCTGAGCCTCTGTTTCCTCATCTGTAAAGAGTGAATAATAATGGCGTAACCACCATAGAGTTGTTTCAAGGATTGAGTAAATTAATATTTGCAAAGGATTTCAAACTGAGCCTGGCATTTAATAAACAATATATAAATTTTTTAAGTAAAATTATAAATCAATCTGACAGTGTAGCATCATGGAGGCTTTAAAGGTCACACCACTCAGAGCTACTCTGATCGTCCATACTAACCTTTCCACAGAAGTCTATGCCAATAGGAAAACATTTTTCTGGAATTCACTATACACTTCATTTAGTGGTATCTCCCATGGGTTCAAGTCTAATACGTGAACTTTTACATTTAATTTAAGCAACAGGACCCAACAAAGACTCTCTCCTTAACCAGTGTTTAGTCAGGCTCATCCAAGCCCTCATCTTGTCTAGGCTTCTACCTTGGCTCTCAGTCCTCACTAGGCCTACATAGTTCAGTTTTAGCAAGAATCTTGCCAAGTCAGTTTAGAAAGAATTCCCCACCCTGGATACCCGACCAAAATCTTCATCCCCTACCTATTTAGTCCTTCACCTGACTTCACCAAGAATCCTACTACCTTTGATGTCTCCTCCTAATAAATTTTCTATCCACCAACACCCTCTCTATCCTGGCCCCAAGCCTGCTCCTTGGCTATAAATCCCCACTTGTTCTTGCTGCTTTCAGGGTAGAGTATGCTCTCTCTCCCCTATTGTGTGTGATAAGCTTGACACCTTTAGCAGTCTTGAATAAAGTCCTCCTTAACATTTTAACCAGTGTCAGCATAACTTTTTCTTTAAGAGAACATTTGTTCTAGCCCTATGCCTAGATATGACGTCAGGACTTACTGTGGTAACCCACCATTCAGGAAAGCCTAAGCACCTATCAATGTAAATACTAACGAATAAACAGATCTTCAAACATTAAGGTCACTTTTCTGTGTCACTGTGACCCAAAGAACTTACCAACACCCTGAACAAATACAAGTATGAAGATGACAGGCCTCAAGCTTCAGAGAGGCTTTAAAAAAATCAAAATACACACATGAGACAGATTTTTTTGAAAAAAGAAAAAAACAAAACCATATTATTCTCTGGAAAGATGATGCTACTCATAGATAGCACCTCTTTTCACAAGGGGCCTAAAACCTTGGGCCAGCTACATATTCTGCTTGAGAGGTACTTTCAATTTAAGAGAGAAAGTTCTATCAGCTCAAGAATGTCCCTGGATTGGGCTTTCAGGAAGAAAGATGAAGAGAGCCTTCTTAATGAATTATCAGTCAATGAGAAAACAAACGCTTTATTAGAACTAGACTTTGCCAATTACCTTTGAGGCCTTGAACAATCATTCATCCTTCCCAAAAACCATTTTTCTTATCTTTACAATAGAATATTAATACCGATCTCACAGGGTTGATCTAAAGACTAAATGAAGTATGTACCTGATACATACTAGGCAACTCAATAAGCGGCACCAGTTATTATCATTCAAGTCCAGCTCATAAAAGTGGGAAAGTTGACTGGCCTTCCAGACAGAAGGGCACTGTGCAAAAGTATGCATTTATCTGACAGTGCACAGCTCTGGCTATGGGTAGAGAAATCCTAACACCTATATCAAATGCTATGAGAAGACAAAGAAAGTAGACTCCTCGGATATTTTAAGCTAAGCTGGATGTGAGTACTCTCCCTGAGACAGGGAAAGCTTTCCATTTAATGTCCCTGTATTTGTCTATATACAATATAAAGGGCTTATGGTAAAATGGATTTGAAGTCACAGATGCAATTCCTACAGCAGAGTTGAGATGAGGGGTGGTATATATGGGTGAATCAGGGCGTTTACGAACTCTGTAAGAGAGATCTTTCCTTCCCTACCCTCCTCACCATTAGTTCCTCTGAGTTTCCCCTCAAATAAATTCAATGAGCTATCTGGAAGCTTAGTCGAAAGGAACTCTGACACTATACCCCACCACCGACCATTTATTCCTGAACTATTCTTCATTTCCCATGGCCTTGCTCCTTCACTAAGAAAGATAAGCTGCTTTCTCCTTTCAGAGACATCACAGTGGGTGCACTAGAATAATGCCTGTTCCAAGACAAGAACACAGAGGCCCACCTTACCAGCTACTCTTATCAATATGGCCACGTGATTGAGAGTGTGAGTTTTAGAAGTGGATTACCTGGGTTAATTTCCTGCCTCTACCAATCAATCAGTGACATGACTGTGGGCAAGTTTCTTAACTTCTCTGTACCTCAGTATCCTCATCTGTTCAATGGAACAGAACGTGTCTCTCAGGGTTACTGTGAGGAGTGAATGAGTTAAATATAGATGAAGAACTTAGAACAGTGTCTGGCACAATGTTAAGCATTTAAAAAGTGTTGGCTATTTCCATGTAAACATTTTAGAAAAGAAAAAAAATGTTTCAAGAATGAAGGTAGCAGCTATTAGACCTTAGATAACCTTGGAAAGTGCCCAAGAAAACCACCTGTTGATAGCAGTTTCAAATTCTCTCTTACTGCACTGCAACTGGGCCATGACAGAGACAACCTGATTATTCAGTATTTCTGAGTAAGAGATATGTGTCTATTTCAACACTAGAATGAAAAAATGCACAAATGATCTCTCCATAGCCCTTTGGAAGCATAACAAGACAGGATTACATTTAAAAAAATTTGTTCTCAAGTTAAGTCAGATAACAATTCCAAAAATAAAGGGAAGTCCAAAATAGGACTTATTTTCAACTTCAAGTGTCTGGGTTCTTGATTTTTCTTTTATTTGTTCTCCTTTTCTAAAAACCATAGTAATAATCAGGTCAAAAATATTACCAAGGTAAAGAATTTATTATATTTTCTGCCAGTAATATTGATCACTCTGCAAAATGAGGAATCCAGCTCACAGGTTTTAATCTTGGCTCCATGTCCCTCTGAACTAGAAAGCATAACACCTTCAAATGACTTGAAGCCATGTGAAACACACTATTCCCTAACCGTCTAAATTTTCTAAACAATGGCCAGATGCATAGAACAGAAATTGATTAAAACCTAATTTTTAAAATTCTATTGTTGAATTTTAAACTATAAAAATGTATAATGATAAGAACCTACATTTTCTCTTAAATACAAAAAGAAAGATCAAGTGTATAAAATATGACAGAGAGTTCTAATTTAGGCAAAAGTGTCTCTTTCTCCCTATTTCTACCCAGCTATTAGAACTTGAGAATAAACAAGAAAAAGATCCCAGTCAGAGCTGCCTGGTCACATTCTAAGGTGAACATAGAGGAATAACATTTACTAGCAAGCAAGACTGTACATAGTAGAGATGTCATTTAAGTACCACCCTTACGATATCTTTTCCATTTGCCTAACCTGCAAGTTAAGCCAGGATGTCTTCACATGTATTCACATTAAGTCGGAAGAGATTACACTAGGCTTTAATTAGTCAGCAATGTTTTTATATCAAAGAGTTAACCTATAGAACCCATGATTAGATGATGCTAATGAAACACTGAAACTTCATTTCATTAGAGAAATAAAACACACTTAGGAAATAATTATAACTCTTCTTATACATTAAGAGCTGCCTTTTACTTTAGAAATGTTAATGGAATTGTTTTTACAATGTTACCTATGGAAGTGAGCTATATTTATGTCAGAGCATGAACAACCAGCCAGTCTACTGGTATAAGGCAGTTCTTCCTGAAACCCAGTTGATCGGAGACTGGACATACAACTCACAGGAGCAATGTGTTGCAGACCTATGTGTTGTAGAATTATACTCACACTCCCATGCAGAAGGCAGACAGTACAAAGCAACAGGAACACAAAGGTAAAAATAAGATAAATCCTTTCCTCCAAAAGGGCACAGTCCAATAGGACCAGAGGGCATATAAATAAATCTCATCATAGGTCAATTAACAAAGTCTCTTACAGAGGTTAATAACACCATCACTAGAGGGGCACCTGGATGGCTCAGTCAGTTAAGTATCCAACTCTTGATTTCGGCTCAGGTCATGATCTCAGGGTTTGTGAGATGGAGCCCCGCCCTGCAGCTCTGAGCTGACAGCATATAGCCTACGTGGGATTCTCTTTCTCCCTCCCTCTCACTCTCTCTTTCTCTCAAAATACATACATACATACATACATACATACATACATACATACATAAAACTTAAAAACAAATAACACCATCACTATGGATAGTACTTACTACTTGCTAGATACTTTTCCAAGCACTTAATGCAAATTAAATCATTATCAAAACAGCCACAAAAAGCAGATATCATCACTCCCATTTTACAGATAAAAAAAACTGAGGCACAAACAAGTTAAGCGACTTTCCCAAGTTCATACAAGCTAGTAAATAACAGAACCAGATTTTCAACCCAGGAAGGTTGGCTCCGGAATCCCCAATTAACCATACTGCCACACTGCTCTGCACATAAAGAAAGGTAGCAAACAAGAAGGCACAATTAGTGGTGCCTGGGTGGCCCAGTTAAGTGTCTGACTCTTGGTTTCAGCTCAGTCATGATCTCACTATTTGTGAGTTTGAGCCAGCCCCACATCAGGCTCCGTGCTGACACCACAGAGACTGCTTAGGTTCCATCTCCCTCTCTCTGCCCCTCCTCCACTTGCTCTCTCTCTCTCACACACAAAATAAATAAGTAAAAATTAAAAGAACGAGGAAGAGGAGAAGAAGAAGAAGAAGAAGAAGAAGAAGAAGAAGAAGAAGAAGAAGAAGAAGAAGAAGAAGAAAAAGAAAGAAGAAAGAAGAAAGAAGAAGAAGACGACGACGACGACCACTACCACCACCACAACACAATCAGTTCTGTTTGAGTGCATTGGTGAAGATTGAATGCAGATTCTCAGAAGAATCAATGAAAACAGAGACTTAAAAGATTTGACAACACACTAGGCATGGCCAAATTTACAAAATGTACAGAATCTTCCAAAAGGCATCTTCTACCTACCTATACAACCACACCTATCAAGACTCATACCAAGCTAGGGTACTGGTTAACACTAGAAACAAACATCCAGGGGCGCCTGGGTGGCTCAGTCAGTTAAGCGTCCGACGTTGGCTCAGGTCATGATCTCATAGTTCATGGGTTTGAGCCCTGCTTCGGTCTCTGTGCTGACAGCTAGCTCAGAGCCTGGAGCCTGTTTCAGATTCTGTGTCTCCCTCTCTCTTTGATCCTCCCCTGCTCACACTGTCTCTCTCTCTCTCTCAGAAATAAAAACATTAAAAAAAAATTTTTTTTAAACAAACATCCAGTCTCTTGTACCTATGTTTATATCATTATCCCACCTTCTAGAGACATACTCTTCTCCATGGTCTCTTTCAAGACTTCTCTCAAGCCCCCATTTCCTCCAAATAGCCTTTCCTGATCCCTTCCAGTTTAGCATTATCTCCTCTTATATTTTCAACTACATGTTGTGGCTCACTTGCTATGCTTTCTCTCTTTTACCTTTTACCCTGTTATCCATAAACCTAATCTATTCATCCTGTTTTAAATAGCATAATAAAGGTTGGAAGTTTTACCATCTGCAAATACTATCCAAGTATCCAACACCATTCTTATGCAGAGGAGCTCATTTTCTGAAAGCATGAATTTCCGTAAGGTAGATGAATTCTTTCAACTTTTCAGACGCATTTCACCTTCCCTTCTACCTACTCTTGCAATCCCCTGATGTGGCTTTCTCAACCACTGATAAAACGTGGGTGTCAACTTTACAAAAATAATCATAAATAATAAAAAGTAAATAAAAAGTTTTTCTATTTACAAGAAATTTTGATATACGTTCACAATAATGATAAGATGTTTTATTATTTCAAAGCTCTTACATATTTTTTCCTAATTCTCACACAAAAATATGAGGGCTGCTGCTCTGAAAATGTAAGTAATGATTAGCCCAAAGTCTAAGAAGAGCTGGGCTCTAATCTGGACAGGTCTTCTGCTCCCCAATTTGAGATTCTTTCTGCTACATATCACAGCTAATTCCCAAATACTAACAGGCATTAAAACCAGGGAGGTATGTCCTTTCACAACATCTACTAAGCCTTTATCTGCTACATAAACTCTAAAATAGTAAGACTCCAAGTATTGAACTATACATTAGAGCTAGCTATGCTCATTAGCATGGAATAAGGTAGCAGCAAACATAATTAGATGGTCATTATGAAATGCCATGAGGGAATCCAAAGGAAACACACAGCGCTTTTACACTTTCTAATGCCACAAGATAACTGAATAATAATTTAGGTGTTAAGCTTTTTGAAGGTAGGTATATATTCTTCATCTCATTTTGCCCATAATGCCCAACAGACAGCAGACTCAAAAGAAACCAGAGGGACCAGAGAGACAGAAGTATACACCAATGTGCTAATATAAAAATCCACTATAGATCAATTACTGAAAAGCTATGGTACTGAGAATATACATGAGTATAAATGGAAGCCTTAACTTACTAGAAAATATACTGAACACTACACAGCAGAATATGTCAAGGAATTATCAACTAAGCCTGGGTTTTTAACACCTGTAGTTATGTTTTTAGTGTTCTCTCTGAGAGCCACAAATCTCAGACTGATAGATGGAGAAAAGTCAGAGGAAAAGAACACTAGGTGTGGTGAAGTATTATAAAAATGCAATGAGAACTTGTCAATAAAAATCATTTCTATGGCTCTTATTTAAACAAACTTTTAAATGCTCACTTTGTTATTTCCCAGTTTACATAAATGCTTAGAAAATACTGGTTGTCCAATATTAACAATTAAAGAAAAGTCTTCATAAAGAAGGTCCAGGACAAAGCTTAGTACTAGTAATCACTCAATATATGTATGTTGAGCTAAAGTGAAAATGAGTGACTTACAGTAATGGGATCAAGCAGTTTTCTTTCTTTGCTGGCCTTGAGAAATGCTGTTACATGTAGCAATAGCCGTATTCACAGATCAGTGGACACAAAAAATCACAGAGGGCAATGGGGCACTGATGCCATTCTTCATCCCTTTGGAAATGCAAAAAGAACAGACTACTCTAGGCCACTAAATTAAATTGCTATATTTGCGAAAGGAACAACATTGCTTTGGCACTATAAAGTTGGCCTAGCTTGAGATGGCTTCATTCATTTTTATGCCAGATTCAGGGTATTATTTCTGCATCCTGTTTTGGATACATGTACCTTTGTGGCATACAGTGTAAGTCAAAGCATCTGTTTTCAGTGATAAAGTCTTATGTGATGAATGTTGCTCAGATCTGGGAAGAAGTCCTTTATTAGAATCAATCATTCTTTCATGTCATGAATTAAGTGTGCACGTGAGTGGAACAGACGTGGTCACCAATCCTGAGAACTCCACCTACTGCATGCAATATGTCTTAGAGCAAGCACTTAACTTCTCTGAATCTCAGGTTCCACATGTACAAAAGAAAGACAATAAATCCTTTCGAGACTGTCATGAATATTACATGAAACTAGCTTAGCACAGTGTCTGGTACAGAACAGAACAAACTTGAAATACCGGTTCTCAACAAATGTTAACTATTAAACCACTATTCACTAAGATGGCAAATGCAGACTATGAAATAATTTCATTGTAAGCATAACACATTTAGCCTATGAATTAAATTACTATCTTAAGGATAGCTTCAGTGAAGATAAATAGTGGCGCTGGCCTCTAAGACCAGTTTGTAATCCTATAAGTGATGTGTGTCTGGCAAATAGTTCCAGAAGATTCCAACCTAAAAACAAACAGGAACCAGTAGTTGGGCAGATTTTATCCACAGTTTCAATAAAGCTACAAATTCCATGAAAATTAAAAACAAAAACCCACAAAGACTTCACTGCTACTAGAAGTAAAGTTAAAAATAGGAAGTTCAAAGGATGAAGTAAACCACCCATCTTCCTACCCTGGGGGAAAAAACTTGAAAAAGGAAGGGTAAGGAAACAATGGCACACTGCAGTTTCTCAGGATTCTCTCACTTCCTCAATAAGCATTCCTTTGTTGCCTTTGAGTTTTCTCTTCCTCACACTTTCCTTCAGGAGGGTTTGTCCTTAGTCACCTTGTTTTACCCCAAAACTTTGTTTTCTTTCAAAAAGTACTATATACTTTTTTGGGGGCGCCTGGGTGGCTCAGTCGGTTAAGCGGCCGACTTATGCTCAGGTCATGATCTCACAGTTTGTGGGTTCCAGCCCCTGACAGCTCAGAGCCTGGAGCCTGCTTCAGATTCTGTGTCTCTGTATCTCTGTCTACCCCTACCCCACTCATGGACTGTCTCTGTCTCTCAAAAATAAATGTTGAAAAAATGTTTTTTAAAGAAAGCTTTCAAAATGTTATTNCTTATGCTCAGGTCATGATCTCACAGTTTGTGGGTTCCAGCCCCTGACAGCTCAGAGCCTGGAGCCTGCTTCAGATTCTGTGTCTCTGTATCTCTCTGCCCCACCCCCGCTGAAACTCTATTTCTCTGTCTCTCAAAAAATGAGTAAACGCTAAAAACTACTGTATATTTATATACAGGAAGCTCCAAAGTGGTGATTTAACTCTGAATGCTGCACTTCTAAGCAAAATTGAATAAAATATCCCCCTTGCATTTTTAAAATTTAGATTAAAAAACACTGACATGGAGAACTTTGCAGGTTTCCAAAGCTTCCCAGAAACACAAAATGGCCTGGCACATTTTCCTGGATGGTGTAGTATCCCACCCATGACCTCTCTCTAGTACAATCACTCATTTTGCACTACTTGCCAGGCATCTACAACTTACATTCTGATGAACAGATGTAGCAATGTGAAGTGTTTTAGTGTTCTACCTCACCTCCAGCTCACTTTTCTTTTGACTACCTGAAGTATTCTATCTATCAAAGACAATGACTTGGGAAGAGTATTTACTGTTACCTTACCTTTCATGTCACATGGCAACCTATTGCTAACTCTTAAAGCTTACTGTTTCAATCATCCCCTTCTTGGTATCATATACTAAACAGGTTTGTGGTAAAATTGGACTAGTTAATTTCCTTCTTAAAGCACCACACTAAGTTGTTACCTACCATGCAATCCAAGCATATCATCTTTCTTCTAGGTTTTTTAGGACATCTTCTTTCTCAAGCTTCTTTGCATCCTCAATATGCCTGCCAAACAAACCACTCTAAACTTGAATTCTCTCAACATCCATGAAGTCATTCCCCATGCTGGAAATATCCCTTCACTTTCTGTTATGACCTTCAAATGTCTTCAAATAAAGTACTCAAAGCTCTACTGTGAAGCTTCATCATACCTCAAAGAGCATCTGGCTGTATTTGAGGATGCAGCATGTAGCTTCCTTCAGTATTTTTGAAGCAACATTAAGACTTACCTCTCTAGATTAATCTAAAAGCCACTGTAAATAATCCAGCCAGAGTAAACATCTGCTGGTTTACAGATACCAAATACTGACATGCTTTATGGTACACAATAGTACGTCAAGAGTTCACAAAGCCATGGATAATTTTAGCGTATCTTCTTGGTGTTGTAACTTTTATCAGAAAATTGGGGAGATGGAACCTCATTACTTTTATCCTGTTCCACGTTTCTTTTGAGTACATATTGTGGGGCGCCTGGGTGGCTCAGTCAGTTAAGCATCCAACTTCGGCCCAGGTCATGATCTCAGGGCTTGTGAGTTCAAGCCCCACCTCGTCCTCTGTGTTGACAGCTCAGTGCCTAGAACCTGCTTTGGATTCTTTGTCTCCCTCTGCCCCTCCTCTGCTCGCACCTGTCTACTCTCTCAAAAATAAACACTAAATTTTTTTAATAAGAACAAGTACATATTGTGAGTAAAGCAAGAGTCATGTGAATTAATTTTTGTTATTTCCATCAAGACAGTCAGTTTGGGCTGTGTCCTCAGATTAAGGGTATATTTTTCGCCTTCTCTAGTAAAAAAATTTGAGAAGTACTACATTATTGCAATATACTGCCTTTTTGATGTCTACTGATATACCCTACAAGTTTACATTCTATTATTAATACATATCTGTGTCCAAGTCCCATAACCCTCACCAAACAGTAAGCCTGTGGAGGGCAGAGAATCTCTCTAGTCTTTACTGCAGCCAGCACAGGGTCTTAAAAGTAGGAAGTTAACAATAAACACATTAGAATGCAGGAATTGAGAGGATTTAGGAAAGGTAAACTAAGGCTTTTCCAGGACTGGCAAAAATCAATTCCAGATAAGAATTGATTTAGTCGTAGAGTTGCCTCTAGCTATGAAAGGTGCTAAAAGGAAGAGAGAAAAACCAGAGCCCCAGCAAAACAACATACCTAATGATCTGAACATCAAATCAAGTACATGAAATCTGAGGAGTCACAGAGAATAGTTACAAGGTCCTTTCATTTAAGATCCTTTGGCAAGCTGGGCAAAAAGCAAAGCAGTGGAAGCTGACAAAACCAGTCCAGATATTTTAGGTGCTAACCTAAATCTCACCCTTGTCTTAGAAATCCAACTCTAAAAATGAGTCTGGTGGTCTAATCAAGCTTGATGAGAAGAACGTTCAGTTAAACAAAAAACTAAAAGTTCCATAAACTTAAATCAGTAGAGAGAAAGCTAGCACTGATTTTTATTCCCTTATATCATTTTCTAATACAAAGAAGTCCTATTAAAAAACTAAGAGCAAGATTTCAACATCAGGCAGCATACTAGCTAAACTCTTAGTTTTGTTTTGTAGAGAGGGTACTTAAGCTCTTCAAGTTTCAATTTACCTATCTACAAAATGAGGATAATAATATACCCACTTCATAATGACAATCATACATGCAAAGGGCTCAGCATAGCACACAGTAAGAGCTTGATAATAGTAATAATTATGATAGCTAATTTTTTCAGGAGGAAACTAATGACATGTTATAGTTGGCTCTTGAGTACTAAACCTACATTAAGCTCACCTCTCAGGATTTAAGATAATACACTATTACATGATGGCAGCAACTTTAATGTAGCCAAAGTACCTGCTGACCAACAAAACACTAAAGTGACAACAAGCATCTTTATAGTCAAATTGTCTATTCCAAATGGTAAATTAACCATTTACTTAAGTGCATTTTCCCATCAGCTGTTTAGCACCATATACATTAATGAAAGTTATAAGAACACTCATATTGCCTCCAATGACAGATTATTAAAACTTCAAAGTATTGTCTTAGTGGTTAATAGATTTCTGCACATTCTACCATTCCTTAAGAAAAACATTCCTGGACTGAATAATGAAATCTGTTTAAACAAGTGAAGAAACAAGCCAATGTACATGAACCTCTAAACATTTTCTAAGCAAAACTGAAATGGAGTAACAAGTTTAGAATGTGTTGATAAATGGCTGGCTATGTTTGTGACAGCATATTTGGGTTTTTTACTACTGTATTTTTATTGATTTTCTTTGGCCAAACAAAAGTGTATAATAAGTAATATTATAGCTATATATGAACAATATGGTTATGGTAAAAGAAATTTTTCGTATAGCTGTATGACTAACATCCTCTTAAAGACTAGAAATATTTTATTATGAATAGTATTTGAAAGGCAAGTACATAAGCTTCTTAGACAAGATGCGTAAGTATGCTGGCATCGGGCCTGGTTCTTCCAAAAAGAAATAAAAAAGAATGACTCTAAAATAGGGTGGAGCTTGGGCTGCCAAGAAATTAAAGGCACACAGATGATTATTCTCCATGTCCACGATGTTTTTATAAGTTGCTTTCAATAGATTTGTTATCCTACATAATTTATAGACCATTTTCCTGCTATCCTACCCCATTTTGAAACACTAAAGCAATTTTTCCAGACTATTTTAAGGAAACTACATTTTAATAAATATAGTAGATCCATTGTGCACCTTGAGAGGCAATCCCCCACTTACCCCATCTTTAAGGTATCACAAGAGACAATTTTTATAGGATATACTATTTTATTACTGTTTTATTCTAAATTCCAAGTATTCTGTTCCTAATAAGCTGATTTACTATAGCCATTCACCACCTTCAGTACACATAATGAGATTTTTTTCAAAATCATATTTATACCCTTATCTCACTAGAACTCTACTGGGGAAAATGAGTAATTATCTCCATTTAGCAGATGAGGAAACTGAGGCCCAAGGTTAAGTGACTTACCCAAGTAATAGAATGAGGGCTAGAATTTGTACAAAACAAACTTCTTTCTATACCACTTTAAAAAAATATTCCTCTTACACCTACAATTCTACCATACAAGGCATAACTCAATAGTAAACAACTGTTTTAAAACAGGATCATTTACAATTTTCCCTTTATTATTTTCTCACTTTAAAAAAAAGCCCTCATCCTCATACTATATCTCTATTAGGTAACTATTTTAACTGCTGGTGTACTGTTATTTACATGGAACAGTCATTATAAAAAAGTCTAAGTGGCTTTAAACTACATACACATCATGTTTAAAATATTGTTTTATTTTATGTGATTATATTCATCAGAAAGCACAGATTAATCTTAAATCTTTTATTTCAAAAGAAAACTCATTCACACAAATGCCATGCTGTTTGAGTTACTAACATGCATACACATCAATGATCTGTAGAGTCAGCAACTGCCTGCTGTGATTTTAAACAGCTAAGACATATTTAGCCACCAGAGCAGAGGAATTCCAACTGTGTCAACTTGTGCAGCTACTTCTAGCTTTACAGCTTCCCACATTATGGAAGGCACATTGTCTCTAATTATTTTATTGCTCCAAATAAAAGGGACTTCTCATACAAATGACACACAAGATTTATGCCAGGTTTTTATTAGCTCATGGACACTCCATGATTAGTTCACCATTCAATTCAAAAACTTAAACATATATGTGGTTTTCAGTTCCTCTGACCTGATATTTTTGCCTTCTTCAAAACTTACTAATATCTGTTCTCCAGCTGATAAAAATTTAAGATGGTTTTATGTATCACAGTTCATATGTTCTAAGATGCTAAATTATTTTTAAGATGCTAAATTATAAAAATTATAAAAAAGCTCCCCACCCAATTTAAAAGATATTAAAATATAAAAACTTTACATCTTTGATTCCATGGGTTACTAAGTATCTTTATATTTTATACTTTGCTCAGTCATATTGAACAAGGCATCTTTCAGAGCATCTGAACTGTCAGGTGAAGGAAAGCATTATCCCTAACCTCAAGAAGCTACTAAAACAAAGTAAACAGCACATACAGCACTACTTCATTTGCCTTCTCCTATCTCTAAATACCACAGAAACCTAACACCATGAAAAGCCTGTTCTAGAAATATTCAGTCTGTGTTGTCCCTAACCATTATGAGAGAGGGGGAAAAAATCCATTCTCTCTAGCTTAACTTCTCATTCCTTGGCCATTTAAAGGGCCCAGAGCCTTCATTCAAGCTACATAATACCTTGGGCTTATTTCTGGAGATGAAGGGGCTACCAGCAGCTGTGTGCAAACCACCACTCATCCCTAGGAATACTGAAACAGTGCGACTGTGGGCAATATTTTAACAAGGGCTCTCCAGATAACAAACTAGGGTCTCTATTTTCAGGCTGGAAATGATTCACATTCAGTTTCAATGCTGTGCAGTGTAGGGAGCCAGATCATTGTGATTCAAGTCATCAACATTTAGGATAAATGAAGTTTGTGCACTAATTATCATGGGTCTGTAGTAGGGGTGGGACAGGGGTAAGCATTGGTTCATCTAATCAATTTAATAACTTATAATGACATCAGAATAGTGAAGGGTATATGTAAACAACCCTGAGAATCCTTAGAAATCATGCTTGTGAATGATTAATATCTGCTATCATAGTAATATGACAAAAAATTAAAACAAATATCAGACTAATTTACCATGAAAATTATTAGATTTCAATGAAATTAAATTTTATATTTCTTTAGTCACATCCCCTCAAACCAAGGTAGTGAAGAAGTACTGAATAAGTAGAAGTCCCTGGAGTTTTAGGTTTATTGGGTATATATACACTGATATATAATCAGTATATCACTTATATATAAATGGGTTTCTCAAGGACATAAAAGATATTTTTCCTAAATACCTTAACTATTGTCCTGCAAACGAATCTGCGCTATTGATTTGTACTACCTATGGAAAAATCCTTTGCCTAAGCTAGGGTAAATTTTAACCTTGAATCAGTTACAAATAAAATAAATCCTAAAATAATTAAGTTCACATTAAAGAGATTTTTACTGATAATATTATGATTCAAGAGACAAAAAACTTAACAAAGTAGTTCCCTTCCTCAAAATGTTACCACACAAGGCTCATTTAATGATTCAAAAGGTAGGTATTAACTTCCTTATCTATGCAATTTCTACATCTCTCAGTCAACAAAGATCCTACTTCCTATCATCCAGACAGTGTGTAAGTAAGAACCAGAGTGAATTTGGAATGCCAGACTACTTGGCAGAATTAAAGACACTGAAAATGCAACTTTCCCTAGGCACAGTCAAATATATAGGAATGTTGGTCAATTTATCAAACCACTAAATTTAGAATCACCTCCAGATTATTCAAAGGTAGTGCAAGATGAGTTATAATAGTATAGTAACTAGCTAAAAAGCACTAAAGTGAGACATTACTCAAAATGAAGTGTTTTTTTTCAAGAAAGAATTGATATATTAATTATCTAAACATAGTCTCACTCTCTTACTCCCTTGCGGTCTTCAAATGTTACTTTCCCAGTGAGGCGTTTCCTGACAACTATTCAAAAGCATAGTAGCCCCTGAAGAACAGGCATATGCCCCACATACTCTTCTACATAACCTCCCCATATTTATTTTCCTCAAGAGCATTTACCACTATCTGACCTATGACATAATGCAATCATTAATTTGTTTCCTCCAATTATAATATAATTCAATGAAAGTACACATTTTTGCCTATTTTGTCCGCTGTTTAACAAACAGATGTAGGCCTGATACATAAAAAGCATTGAGTCTTGCATAAACAAATGAATGAAACTAAAAGGATATAGCAAGATCTTTTAATAGCAGCCTTCTTAAAGCAGGATATGTATATCCTGTAGTGGAGTAACATAAGATAAGCACTGAACTTTGTATTGTTATTATATGAAAATAAATGTTATGGAATATTATGGATAAAGTAAATAAAACACACTTAAAAGAAATTTTGGCTTTGTGATAGAATGGAAGTATACATTGATTAGTCATATAAGGAAAGAGGCATAGGTGTTTAAAATTGGTTATATGTTTCCTCTCCTCTCATTTTAGGAATTAATTTTCTAGGTATGTATGGAAAGTAACATGCTGGAACTAAAACATTATCATCAAAAATGATTATGTTTTAATATACCTGAAAGGAAACATTTCCCAATTTTGCATTCTACTATTAAGCAATTTTCTTTAGAGCTAACCTGAATCAAGTAATCTAAGATTAAAGTTTTCAGTTTATTTCCTGCAGGTATGGAATTGAACTAAGCCAGGGAAAAAAGAACTAGTGAGAAATCAACATAAACATAGACAAGGTCTCCATGTGTAAGTACATGGGTGTAGCTACAGTCAGAGAAAGACAAATACCACAAGATTTCACTCATATGTGGAATTTATGAAACAAAACAAATGAGCAAAGCAAAAAGAGAGAGGGTGAGAGACTGAGAGACAAACCAAGAAATAGATTCTTTTTTTTCCAAAAAAATTTTTAATTTTTTTAAATGTTTATTTACTTTTGAGAGAGAGAGAGAAAAGGAGAGAGAGTAAGCAGGGGAGGGGCAAAGAGAGAAGGCACACAGAATCCGAAGCAGGCTCCAGGCTCTGAGCCGTCAGCACAGAGGCCCAGCGGCAGTGGGGCTCCAACCCACAAACATGATCAAGCTGAAGTTGGACTGAGCCACTCAAGCACCCCAGTTTTTTTAAATGTTTATTTAATTTTGAGAGAAAGAGAGAGAGTAAGTTGGGGAGAGGCAGAGAGAGGAAGACACAGAATCCAAAGCAGTCTCCAGCTCAGAGCCCGACAGGGGGCTTGAATCCACCAACCGCAAGATCAAGACCTGACCCCAGGTCTGACGATCAACTGAATGAGCCACCCAGGAGCCCCAAGAAACAGATTCTTAATTATAGAGAATAAACTGATGGTTAGCAGAGGGGAGGGAGTTGGGGGCCTGGGTGATATAGGTAATAGGGATTATTAAAGAGTACACTTGTGATGAGCGCTGGGTGATGTACTGAAAGTGTTGAATCACTACAGTGTACATATAAAACTAATGAAACACTGTATGTTTAAAAAAAAAAGAAACGCAAACATGGCCTGAACTCAATGTTCCTGAAAGTACCAGCTGGTTTCTGAGATGAAATGAGGATATCCTTAATAGAGAGCACCTTTCAAAAAAATTTTTTTCAGTGTTTTATTTATTTTTGAGAGAGAGAAAGAGACAGCATGAGCAGGGGAGGCGCAGAGAGAAAGGGGGCCAAAGAATCCGAAGACAGGCTCCAGGCTCTGAGCTGTCAGCACAAAGCCCAATGCGGGGCTCAAACCTATAAACCACATGAGATCACGACCTGAGCCGAAGTCAGAGGCTTAACCGACTGAGCCACGCAGGTGTCCCTAGAGTGCACCTTTTTAAAATCAAAATTAGTATTTGTTACATGACAGATGTTTTATTTAGTTCTTTCTTTCCCCACTACAGATCTTAAACATGTCTGATTTCTAGTTTCAATTCCAATTTGATGAAGAGTTCTTTAATACTGCACTATCTACTAGTACCCTTGTTCACAGTGATTAGTGAAGACCAATACTTATACATATAGATTTAACTACTATGGTTAAGTATACCAGGGATCTTACTAATTTGGTAAGAAAGTTTTTCAAAATGTCCCATATTGACCAGATGAAAATTCACTTATTCCCATTTTATCACGTGGTTGTAAGTAGCTCTAAAGGGAATTACCTCAAAGATTTAGAATTAAAATGCTCATCTAACATAACATGTGTGCCTCCTGGGACTTAAAAATATGCAGACTTTGGATTAGCACTCACATATAACTGGACAGAAAGTAAGAAGCCAAGGTTTTCAGTCCCAATTCCATTGGCACTAATCTACTATAAACATGTGTAGGAGCTAGTTTAGGGAAAGAAAACTACCTCTAGCGTTGTTCAGAACAGTGGCCTTTCACTTTTTGTTCCCTGAAGACATCACTAAGATATCCTCTAAAAGTTTTTCTTTATCTACAAAAAGGAAAGAAAGAAAGAAAGAAAGAAAGAAAGAAAGAAAGAAAGAAAGAAAGAAAGAAAAGAAAAGAAAAGAAAGGAAAAGAAAAGAAAAGAAAAGAGAAAAGAAGAAAAATAGAAATACTAGAAGTCTCAGGTTGAAGCAGACCACCTATGGATTTCTCTCTAAGCCTGGGCATGCCAGAACGGCACACTGCGGTCACTAGTACACATGCAAAATAATGCTTCCTCTAAACTTAGTTAAGAACAAAATAACAATTCTCAGATTAAAGTAAGTACTTCTCATACTAAATTACCTTGCCAAAATTAATCTCTACTTTCACAATGGAACACTATAGGTAAAAAGTCTTCACACAGAGAAATGTGCTTTCTAGGCAGCATGTCAGTAACATGGGTCCTCTAACACTTTCATTTAGGCTTGAAGCAGTTAACTTGTGTGCCAGAATTCAAATTCCTTGTAACTGAAACAAGACAAAGAAGTTAAAGCCTTTAAAGTTCTTTAGTCTAGGCTAGGGCCTACAGAGAGAAGTCAAGGAATACATAAAGGTCAGTTACATGGTGGGCATGCTGTAACAGGAAATGGTCCACAAATAGAGTTCCCTTTATCCCACACACTTAACCTTCACATGTCACAGCTTTTGAGGAGGCATCACATCACATGATCTATAAGAGCAAGACTCCTTCTTCCCTCTCTCATACTGCAAAGTGGCCTTGTAGTCTGTCTAGTAAGTCTGCTTTTCAACCCAAACCCATCATGAATCTGGAATGAGAACTCATATCCTCACTCCAGGAATAACTATGCTTCATAAATAACCCTGTCTGCTTTTGTCTCCTTAGGAGGGAAAATATAGTATAACCAAAAGTACCCCCTTTATTATACATATATATTTTTAATGTTCAGTTATTTTGATTTTTTAAGTTTATTTATTTTTAGAGAACGGGTGCATGGAAGTCAGGGAGGGGCAGAGAGAGAGGGAAAGAAAAAGAAGCCCTAGCAGGCTCCACGCTATCAGTACAGAGCCAGATGCGGGGCTTGATCTCACAACTGTGAGATCATGACCTAACGTAAGATCAGGAGTCGGACGCTCAATCAACTGAGCCACCCAGGTGCCCCTCTACATATATATTAAATAATCCAGTAAATGAAGTTCCAATGCATCACCCAACCATCTGTCCAACTACTGTAGTCGTGGAATCTTGCCTGGAGCAGTAGTCTGACACTGGACCACAGCAGGTACCAGTATTTTACCTGGCCAGTCCTTTATCTTATACTTTCTGGTCCCAGCCTCCTTCATTTTCAGGGACCATTCCATACAAAACTCTGCAGTCTAGGCACTTTTCCTCTCCACTCTCCATTCTTTTGTCCCTAGAACAGAAAACTCTTAGATAGTGTTCTCGGCCTGAACAATATTATCAAATAGCACAGAACAGTGCTTTGGTATCAGACAGGTTTAAATCCCAGTTTCAGGATTGATTTTTGTTACTTTGAGCAAATTACTTAATGTCTTCCTCACAGTCTCATTTTCTAAACATTAAAGAAAGCTACTGTGTAGTTCAGTATTGGTGGGAAGATTAGAGAAATTCGGAACTCTAGTATTTTTAGCTAAATATGTTTCTCTCCTCTCTATTCCAAAGAAACTAAGTGCATCATATAAGAATGGGGTGGGGGGGAGGGATGGATGATGACGAGCATATAACCTAATCTTTTAAAAAAATTATATGCATGATAAAATTTATAGAAAAAGAGAATCTAAAGTATAACACTTTAGGTTTCATTATCAGCAGGAAAAGTTCCAGAAATTATACAAAAAGGACAAACATATACACATACACACTAACTTTAGTCAGTCTGAAATTAGAAAAACAGAAACAAAAACACACACTAATCAACTTTTACGATGCAGAACACCACCAAGTAACTGAATCTTTAAAAAAAAATTTTTTCCTATACATATGCAACATATCACGCACCAAATCTTCTCAGATATTCACTACTCTAGGTAAAAGGCTTTACCACCAGTGTTTTAAAAAGCTGCAGCTGGACTAGGGGTCAGATGGCACTCAGTAGTTTTGTGTGTGTTGGGGGCAGGGTGTGTCAGGAATGAATGTGGTTATCAAGGCATTTCCAAGTAGGGAACCCTTGGAACAACATTAGAGTAAGGGTCATGGGAAAAGAACTTTTGCTCACCCTACTTCCTGGCAGCCTTTTCAGTACACAAGCCATAAGCAATTCATGTTTACAGAGTAGAACAAGAAAAGAATGGCTTATTAGATGATGGGGGCCAGGAGGACATATACACACAGATTATGTATTACTTACGCTTTTAAAACTTTTATTTAAAAACTCTAAAAACGGTTTAAAAGACTTAGCCTATTTCAAAATATTTAATCCACATTGGTTTAATAAAAATAAATTGAATTAGGTTGGAATATTCTTATTAAAGCCAATCACATAAATGAAACTCAAGAAAATAAACATGATATATCTACTTTATCCTTCTCAGAAAAAAATACAATTTGAAGTTCTTTATCAAAGTCATAGAAAAAATATTTCTCAGGATTTCAAATTTTCAAATCTAGAGTTCTTCACAAAACAAGATAGTTAAGAACTTGGTGAATGTATCCTGAACTTGATGTAAAATCTAAGAGCATTATAGGTATCAAAGGTCAATAGTTCCTCATTTCTTTCAATCACTTTGTTAAAATTCACAGACTAGGGGCACCTGGGCAGCAAAGTTGGTTAAGTGTCTGACTTCAGCTCAGGTCATGAGCTCAAAGTTAGTGGGTTTGAGCCCTGCAATGGGCTCTGTGCTGACAGCTCAGAGCCCAGAGCCTGCTTTAGATCCTGTGTCTTCCTTTCTCTCTGTTTTCTGGGGTGCCTTTCCTTTTTTTTTTTTTTTTTTTTTTTTTACGATCCAACGTTTTAAAAGAGGACACTAAGATAATTCAACCTAAGGCAGGGGGTGGGGGGGAGAAGAAAGCCATTCCAATTCTATACATTACTATTCTGTTTCTTTGTCTTAATCCTGTAATCGGGAAAATTATAACCACTTTTCAAAAATATCTCAAACAAGGCTTGGTTTAACAAATAGCTTAAGTTCTGAAGTACATGCTTTCCTTATCATTATGGATTTATCAATGAGAATGGTCTTCTGACTGCCTGTATGTTTGAATGTTATTAAGCAGTCTGACAAAACATGGAGAATTGATCTTGGCATGGAATGCAATGGGCAGTTTCCCCTGCTGCTTCTTAAAGAAAAGGAAAACAAACTATTCAAATTTGAAATATAATACAGATTTCCACATATTCACTTTATTTGTAACATAGCAATTCTACTCATTACCTATCTTTAGGGATTAGTAATTAGTAGTAGCCATAATTCTATAACATACTTTATCACTTTATGTAGGGAAATAGATTGTTTATTAGCTTCACACACATCATTCTCACTGATACAAATCATAACCCCCAGGTGCCTGGGTGGCTCAGTCTGTAAGTGTTTGACTCTTGGTTTTGTCTCAGGTCATGATCTCACAGTTTGTGAGTTTGAGCACCACATTGGGTGGCTCTATGCTGACAGCTCAGAGCCTGCTTGGGATTCTCTCTCTCCCTCTCTCTCTCCCACCTCCCATCTCTCTGCCTCTCCCCCAAGAGCTCACACTTGCACTCTCTCTCTCAAAAATAAATAAATAAGCATTTAAATAAATAAATTAATAAATAATAACTCCTATACATAAAAACAGGTAAGACACCGAAAACCAATGTTCTTATTAAACTTCAAGATGGGAAAAAAAATATATATCCATTAGAATTATTGAATTACCATTAAGTCTGCACACAAATGTCAAATACTTTATATGGGTTCTCTTTTAAACCTAAAACAATGGCACTTAGCTGTTAGATTCAGAATTAAGCACTTACCTCAGTAATCACAGTATTGTGAGGTTTTAGATGGACCACATCGCTGAAATACAAGCTTCTAACCTCTCCTTACTGTTTCAATAAATTTCAGCTCTTTCCACATTCGAATGTCAAATCTATATTAAAGAAATGCTTCTTTCTCACCCACCCCCAATTATTAACAGTCAAGATGGAGAAAACGTATGTAAATAATTCCCTCAAACATTATAATTATAACCAAATTAATATTTAACAGCAATAAGTTACAGGCTACCTCATTATTTCCACAACTAACAGTTTGTCTAATTACTTAAAAATCATTTCTTACACCGAATATTCTCCTAAATCCCCGTCAAGATATCCAAGAACAGTTCAGGTTGAACCTACTTGGGATTCTCTCTTTGCATCTCTCTCTGCCTCTCCCCTGCTCACACACTCTCTCTCAAAATGAATAAACATTTTTTAAAAAATAAAATGTAATGTAAGAAATTCAGATTCCAGTACCCACCATAGTGCTTGAGTATGGGCTCTTTTAAGTGCCCACCCAGTGGCAATAAATGTGCCAATTAAAGTGCCTGTAAGCAGTGTTAGTGTCATTAAGTACCATTTAGTACCAATAAGAAGAAAGATTGATTTTTTTTTTTACTATAAGTTTCAAAGAAAAGAGAATTAATTCATTCAACAAGTATTTAAGCATCTATACAGAGCCAGTCACCAGGCCTAGTATATAACCTGCTACTGAGAGTAAATGTTGAGAAAGACCAAGAAGGGCCTAGATCTAAGCCTTGTGGTCCAGGCCATGTAGGGTAACTGTCAATGTACTGAATGGCAGGACACTAACAGAAAAACAAAGAAACACAAGCTTGGGTTAAACTAAAATGATACTCGCACATCATATAGTAGTAGTCATAATGACAACAATAACAACATGTAACAATCCCTGGCTAGACTCTATAACATCTCATATCCTCACACCAACCCTACAAAAACCTCCATAACAATAGTCTTCACTTCACTGATGGAGAAAAGACCCTAAGAGAGGTTAAGGAGCTTGCCTAATCTGAATGCATTTGGGGGTGGAGCAGAGAGACATTCTTTTTTTTTTTTTTTCATGTTTTATTTATTTCTAGGAGAGAGAGAGAGAGAGACGGCGTGAGCAGGGGAGGGTCAGAGAGAGGGAGATACAGACTCTGAAACAGGCTCCAGGCTCTGAGCTGGCAGTCAGCACAGAGCCCGATGCGGGACTTGAACCCACGAACCGCGAGATCATGACCTAAGCGAAAGTCGGACGCTTAACCGAGTAAGCCACCCAGGCGCCCCGAGACATTCTTTTTTTTTTTTTTTTAATTTTTTTT